>NW_013667227.1:84007-96698 GCF_000517525.1 Limulus polyphemus | reverse complement strand
TCCTTTTGTAAATCAGCAGCATCTTCTTCACAGCTACCAACACCCAATACCTTAATATCATCTGCAAATTTAAATAATTTATTGACTATTCCTTCATCCATGTCATTGATGTAAATCAAAAAGAGCAATGGTCCTAAGACTGGGCCTTAGAAATTGTCTTCGTATTAAAGATATTTGAAGAAATAAGACTGGCTTGATGTCAGGTTACATCATCTCTGAGATGTAACCTTTATTCGAAAACATTCTACGACTCTGTGTGCTGCCATATTCTGATGCAATTGGTACTAACGGAGGATAACGTCCTCACAACCGTGCTAAACTAATTGTAATATAGATAACGAGAAGATTGACAACAATGGGGTGGTCTGCATGGTTACCCTGTTTTAATCCCATTGAACGAATATTAGAATCTCTTTAGGTATCCTCAAAACGGACCCCTCGGAGAAATGGGCGAGGATACTTCAGAAGCTTATCAACCCTCGGATTTCAAGTATGCAATATCGGTGGTCGGTCACATTTATTACTCGTGGTGACTATCACATATCCAAATGAAATTTAAAGAAGTAAATGTACTTCTGCTAAATGTTCGTTTACAAACTTGACAAGTCTTTTGCATTCCAAATCACGTGATAAGTTATTCGGAAGTCTAATTTTCATAAAAATGGAATGAGGGAGGTAATTACCATTGTTTTATAATATTAGGGAGGTAATTACCATTGTTTTATAAAATTAGGGAGGTAATTACCATTGTTTTATAATAGTGGTTTTGGCTTCATCACAACTAAAATATTATAAATTTCAATCATCTGTTAATTTTCTTGTGTAGTATATTTAGCCTTAAAGCTAAAACTTAACATGGTAAAAAATATATAATTTATACACATTCTATAATAATTAGTTTATTGAAACTTGACTAGTTTCAAATAAAATGGAAGAAACATTTCTAGTAAGCGAAATGAGTCCTTGGCCTTTATCTAAGGTATTTGTATGAACTGAACCATAACATATTTTTATGTTTAATTTGTTTGCTTTTTTCTTATTAAGCACAAAACTACACAATGAGCCGTCTGTGCTCTGCTTATCGCGGGTAATAAAACTCAATTTTATCGTTATAAGCTCTCAGACTTACCTCTGAGCCACCAGGGAGGGCATTTTGACGATCATATATCACAAAACAACATTGGTTTGTGTAATAAATATAGCGGTATCAATAGTTTCTAATTCAATATAATTTTGGATAATGATATTGTTTTTGATATATGAATAGTGTATATAACTAAAAGTTAAATTTTTAAAAACTCAGAGCATGTTCCTATAAACAAATTCATAATAATGTAGCACATATGAGCTATATTATATAAGTAGTGTGAGCATGAGGATATCATCAGATTGTGTACAGATTTGTGATAAAAACAATAAAGATGTTGTATATATGGCTGACAATATCTTTTAGAATCGTACCTATTAAAGTCTAGGAAAAAGAAATATTAAAGGATATATGAACAGGTTAATCAACAAGCAAGCATCATATTTTCACAAGAGCTTCTGAAAGAACGTTATTTAACGTAAGTACTTATATGATCAAACATGTCAAGAGAAGCATCGTTATTTATAAGAATTAAAATTTTTAGATTATGTATAATAATGTAATTATTGTATTTTTTCAAAATCATAATGTTGTTATCTTTACTTTTACCAATTAATGTAATCAAAATATGATTAAATAATTATTGAGTGTTTCATAACATATTTTACTTACTAGTATTTTACGTGAATCAAAGTAACTGTTTATAATATGTGAACTGATATATATATATATATACATATATATAACATTTCAGATAAGACGACAGATTAGAAATTAGTTATAGAATGTTTAATATAGCTTATAACAACTTGATGAGTTAAATTACTCATTATTTGAAAATTATTAGTAAAATCGTAACTCATTTATTACAACATAGAAATGTTAGAAATAAAACAAAAAAATTACAATTTATTTTATTTGTATTCGCTAAACGTTTCTTCTTGGAATTCTTCAATTTTATCCTTTAATTGGTGAAAAGTTTGATCAAAAAGATAGACAGAAAATAAAAAAGCTTTTGAATCTTTGTTTAAGTTAACTTAATTGAAAAAACAAAAAAATATAACTTAGTTTCTAATCTACGTGGGTAACTAACGTTAGACTTTAATTTAATACTATTTATGTTCATCCATGCTGTTTGAATTAATTAAACTTACACGTTTTAAACATTTTTACTCGGTTTATGTCCAATAATTTTCCTTTTCAAGTCTCATTTTTTATTTCTAAATTAATACCCCACCCCCAGTGGGTCAGCGGTATGTTTATGGACTTGTAACGCTAAAATAGGGGTTCGATTTCGCTTGGTGGACAGAACACAGTTAGTCTAAAACAGATTTCTGAAATAATAATAAGTTTGTCACTCGAACCTAAAACAGTTTTATTAATACAATCGGAAGATAATTTTAACTCTAGTTTAGTCAAGAATATCTCATGATTAGGAATCCAGGTCTACTAGTAATTGTATATTTATAGCTAATAAAGAGCTGTAAATACTTAATTTAAAGTTTAATCAAAATAGTTTTTACATACAAACTGATTAGGTTGATATTTATTATTAAGCACAAAGCTACACAAAGGGCTAACTGTGCTTTTTTCACCACGGGTATTGAAACCCGGTCTTTAAAGGTATAAGTCCGCAGAAGTACCGTTCTGCCACTGGGAGGAGGGGGGGGGGAGCAAACTGATTAAGAATAACAAACAGGTTTATTTCATATGGTTATTTATATTGAGTTATTGAAATGATAAAAAATTATGCATTTAAAAATTAAATTTGATTATGAGGTAAGCTTTGCTTTTTACAAATAAAAACATGAACAATAAAATGCTAGTCCGATGACGTCTTACATCTTCTAAGTCTTCTCATAGTATAGTTCATCATGTGTATCTACAGAAAAAGACATTTTTTCCAACCAACCATTCATTATTAATTAATTTCCAGAGATAAAATACTCAATGACGACTTATGCACATTGATCATGTTATATATACATATTAATGGCAATATAAGATATCCGATAGCGTACCTATGAGTTTTATTCGTATGATATAAAATATCAACCTAATATCCGTGTAAATACTTTCATTTTTGTTCTAAATGTTTGGTAACAAAGTTGAAACACAATATTGCGTGGTGTAATTTTTTAAGCGAATTATTACATTGTTTAGGATGTCTATTCCTTTTAAGCCTAATTTAAACTGAGTATGTCTATGTTAAAGGACTATTACACTGACTGAAAGCTATAAATAATGAGTCAACATTCATAGCAATAGCTGGCTGAGTTGTGTTAGCAAAGATACCTGGCCATGCTTTAAGGCTGTCTTCTATTCTTTCGTATAAAAAGCAATAATAAGCAACAACAGTATATGTTAAGAACTGGAATGTCTTCTACCCCGAATCGGTCAGTCCTGAGGTCATTTTATCTACACTTCTAAATACATTCATCTATGTACACATAATAAGGGTGTGGCGCATACTGCAACAGGGCTTGTCACGGACGACAAAGAATTCATACTGAGCTTTCAGATGCTGGAAACAACCCTTAACACACAATTATTTGAGTATGACTTAGATTGATCTCTATTAAACTACTGAGTTTAGAACATAAACTACTTCTTATTCTATGAAAGTGTCATTGTAACATTAGAGTATGATGATGTTCTATTATTATATGTATGTTGCAGTGTTACAACAATAAATAGACACTAAAAAGACTATGCACAAAATATTTAGACAATATTGAAATGTTGTATAACAAGAGTGAAGACATGTTACACCATTGCCTGCTTTCGGCAGTATCTTAATAACACGCTACTTTTGATGGATATTAAATACTTTCTGGCATTTATTAGAATTTTGTTCTTCTAGCTTAGATGGAGCAGAGAACCACAGTGTCTTCTAAAGAAGGTAGACAAAACAAGAAAAAGAAAGTCATTGCAAGAATGGAGAAGTGAACACGGCTTATTATATCTCAGCGTAATGTTCTTTAAAAGAAAACTATTTGGGAAACAAATGGGCAATTACTGTGTTGAATTTTTTTTTATAACATCCATGTTCTGAGATTTAAATAATTATGGGTTCTAATGATGAAACTAAGTGGAATGAACGGCAACTGCCTGTTGTAGAAACACAAGTATAGAGGGCGTCGTTTCGTAAGTCTTCCGCCTAAAGACGAAAGGCGAAGAAAGACTTTCGAAACGTCGTCCTCTACACGTGTGTTTCCACAACAGGCAGTTGCCGTCCAGTCAACTTAGTTTCATCATGAATACTCTGCTTAAACAATCTATGAAAGAATACCTAAAGAGCTGTTATGGGTTTTATTGTTTTTGCATAAAAACATTCTAATTTTGTGAATATAAATATAATTCAATTCAATGCTTATACAATATTTCAACGAAAAGTATATTTATTAATTGTCAGTTGAATTTCAACTTACTATAGTAGTTGGGCGTTCAATGTTATCTTTTATATACATACATACATATATACATATACTTAGATATAATAAAGTATAGAATAATTGAAATTGTACATATTTGAAAACAGTTAAACATTACCAAAAGTCTGTTTATCAAACACTGGCATTCAGAGTGAGGTATAATTTACCTTTAACATTATTACTTTAAAGTGTAATATAACATTATACTTCTCAAAGTACAATATAGTTTACTTCAGCACATCTGTGACCAAGCTTGTTTAAATAAAGCACAATTTATTTTCAACACAATTAGTTGAAATATTGGTGAACAATAATACAATTGCTCTTCTAATTCATACATGTTAGAACAACCACTTAAAGTTTGTTTGGCCTCCGAGAAAAAAAAAAGGAATCCTTAAATTAACTCCTATGTTCCGATTTTTTCAAGAGACTTTTAAAAACGAAACTGTAGTGTACATAGAGCATTATTATGGGGCAAATCTCTAAACAAGACACTATACAAATAAACACAGCTGTCATTGTATAAAGCTGTTTACCTGGCCTATTTCAAAATAACTTCATGTCAGGTTTATTATATCGTTTTCCTAGACAGAAGAGCATATCCTGGTTGGGTCAAATAAAGAAGAACCTTCTGTGGTTAGCAACTGCCTTTTCTTTTGTAGCAGCAATGGAATTTTGAGTTTGACCTGCAGGCCACCGGTAACAGTGGCTTCGAGAGTTCCTTGTCCCTCAGTAGATGATGTTCGCTGGTCTGCCTGTTGTTCTTAGTATTCGTCCACCTACACATGCACTCTGAATACATTCATATATACAAACACCAAGTAGGTGATCCGGGATTAGAACAGAAGGTTTCAAAGATGCACGTGAATCTTGGCGCCAGAAAGAAAAAAAAAGAGATGAACCTGTCTCTCAACGTCATCGTTGAAAATACCCAATCACATTTCTAAAAAAAAAAAATTCTGTTACGTTTATTTGAAAAGCGTACAAACATACAATGAACAGATGTGTGCGAGCGTATAGCAACAGTTTTTATCTTCAGCAAACAGCTCTTTGATGATTTTGTATTTTATTTTAAACGTTTCAACTTGAAAAGTCATTGTACAAAAACATTTTATATTTTTAGAATTATATACAGCTGAACTGATGCTTTTTGGAAGATCGTCAAGAGTTGAAGGAAAAACTTTTATAGGGAAGTAATTACGGAGATATTCATCTGCAGATATTTCACTGCTGATTTACAAAATATTTTAATGTTACTTCGTGAACAGCTGGAACTGTGAAGCATGTTCAGTGGCATATCGCAGCAAACTACTCATAGGCCACACCCGGCCTACAGACCTGTAACTTTCACATCAGAGATGCTTTTACACCTATGGTATTTATATTTTAACTAAAAATTTTTAAATCCCCGTCACACCAAATATGCTCGCCCTTTCAGCCGTGGGGTCGTTATAATGTGACGGTCAATCCCATTATTCGTTGGTAAATAAGTAGCCCAAGAGTTGGCGGTGGGTGGTGATGACTAACTGCCTTCCCTCTAGTCTTACACTGCTGAATTAAGGAAGGCTAGCGCAGATAGCCCTGGTGTAGCTTTGCGCGAATTTCAAAAAAACAAACAAACATACACAGAATCAAGCCTCAACTATGGTGGCATCAAACTTTATATATAAAGTATTAATTCAGGTTGTGTTTGAACTTTTATTGTGTTTTTGTTGGTTTTTTTGTTTTTTTTTGTCCACGAATTCCTACTACACTTCCGGAGCTTGCAGAACCAAACTTGGCATATACACTAGGGGAAGTCTTTATCTATGTGGTGTAGCCCCACTACCAAGGTATGATAGAGTCTAGGAATAGGTTTTAGGGTCGCTGAGCCCAAATCTATCGCCCGAGCATGTGTTCCTGATCCCCTCTCGGGATCCCCAGGGCGCCATGTTTAAAACTGTGGTCATAGTCCCATGCTCAGTGACCGGGTTTGTTTTTGTTTTTTTTCGGGTACGAACCTCTTATAGCGTAGCTATAAAAGTAAGTTGAGTCAATGGAGAAGTTTGGTGGATATATTTGGGCTTCTGTAAGTCATGAGGAATCTTTGAACCCCGCACCGGAGTGCGGGTGTTTTATGCTAGTCGACAATATTTTTGTAGGAGAACCAGAATAGAAAAATGATGTTTTTTCTATAAATCTTCACCTAGAGAACAAGACTGCAAATAATGCCTAATGCAGGATAACACGTTAATGGAATGGATGTAGGCCAGACAGAATAAAGAAGGGTAAAGCTTTCATCCTTGTAAGTAGCAGTAATTTGTAAGTTACGTCAAAGATTCTCTCATTTTTCACAGAGGCCTTTACGTACCGACTAAATTCATCCCTGAAAATCTATTCTTAGATCTCTATCATAATTCACATTGCATGTTTGTGAATTTGTTTGTCCACGAACTTCTGTCACAGTTTTGGGGCTTGTAGGACCTCGGGGTGGCCTGGGTGTGCTCTTATCTACATGGCATAGCCCCCTTCAAAAGGCCTAAATCAACTAGGAGGCTACCCAGATATGATGGAGATCTAAGAGTATGTTTTCAGGGAGGAGTTTGGTCGGTACAAAAAAGCATCTGTGAATAATGAGAGAGTCTTTGACCTAACCTACAAATGGCTACTACTTACAAGGATAAAAACTGTACCATTCTTTATTCTATTTCGCCTACATGCATTCCATTACCTTATTTTCCTGCATTAAGCATTATTTGCAGTCTTATTCTCTAGATGAAGATTTAAAAAAGAAAACGTTGTTAGTTTGGTTGGTTGTTTTTTTTTGGCTTTCCTACGAGAAATTTATCGTCTTAATATAACAATAAAAACGGATATTTTTTTTATCGAAGGTGTGGTTTGTACATTTTTTGTCCTAGGTACACAAACGGAGGGGCGCTGGCTGTCCCTGTGGTATAAAGCTCTGGAGTTTGGAGCTGACGAGAGACAGTCAATCTCTTAGCTTGCATGTGTGGTAGAGTGCTGCTGACTAGCTGTCTTCCCTTTGGTCAGCAGTTTAAAATTAGGGACGTTGACAAATAGCTTTGATAGCTTTACTGTAAATACAAAGTTTCTATTTAGAGGTAATAATCAGTTCTTTGTGTTAATCCACTAATCAACAATTGTTTCTTTGCCATATCTTGTAGAAACGAAAACTGAAGTCTGCTTTCTCCCATTAGCAATGAAATCTGTGTTTTGTGACACTTATCGTTGTAAACCTGCAGACTTACCGCTGAGCCACTGGGATGAATGCAACCAAAAAAGGCTTGTAGTATATAAATATCATATATATTTTTATAGCAAAAAGAAAAGAAAAACGCCTACTAGAACTTGGAACTTAGTATTTAAGAAAAATGTCTTTCATGTGTTATAACAGGAAGAAAGTACCAACTAAAACATGGAAAATTATCAATTAGTTTTTCATGACATCGAACCTCACTCGCAATGCATAGTTACAAATCATTTTGGCTAGAAGTTTGACTAAGTAGATTTTGAAACGATTCTCGTTGGGTTTTTTCCCTCTGACGCTTCCATTTTTTCTTTGTTTGTAGTTAAGCACATAGCTATACAATTGGGCATCTGTGCTGTGCCCACCACGGGTATCGAAACTAGGTTTTTAATATTATAAGCCGTCAGACGTACTGTTCAGCCACTGGGACACTTCCGTTTCATCGCCAAAAGCATGAAATCATAAAATGTTCAGGTTAAGCCAAAACTTTCGCATTTCCAAAATATTTACTGCAAGGTTTTAAGATGATGGGTTAATTATTTTGTTCTTCAAGCAAGCAGCCTAAAATCAACAATAATTACACTATCACTACTCTACTTTTTGTGTTATTTAGAAAGATAAGCAAAGGATAACTGCGGCTCAGATAAAATGTATACTACAGCCGTTTGTTTATTGTTGTTTTAAAAAGTACTGGTTTATTAGGATGAGGTTAAAACTTTTTGTTTGTATATTCTGTGTAAACTACTCGTTAAGAAGCAATCAATCAGGTCACATGCCAACTTCCTGAAACGTGCTCGACTTGAAGCGATGTTTATACTCCACGTTTATAGTTCAGTATTTGAAATGTAGAGGCCGTTATATTTTAGTAAATATTTATACAAAAGGTGTTGAATATCGATATATTATTCTTTTACTTTTTCACTTGTAATACTAAGAGTTTAACACATAACCCTGATCTGTGACAGTACGTTATTCAGCATCGGTGTTATCTTACTCAAAATTGATACTGATCTCTAAATCTTTACGTTTTATAAAATAATTTGTTTTGTTTGTAGTTAAGTTCAAAGATACACCAAGGGCTATCTGTGCTCTGCCTACTACGGGTATCGAAACCCCGTTTCTAGCGGTCTAAGTCCGCTGGGGGGCTTATTTAATAACATTAGCCAGCAATAAAGAGACTCTAATATTACACGTGGGATTAGTGTAAGCTTGCAATATTACTTTAACAAATGAATCGTGATTGAAAAACGTGGTTAAGTTTTTTTACACTGAGTTTATAATAACCGCGATATCTAGTTTTTTAAAATATTATTTAGCATGAAATTCAAAGGAATTAAGATGAGAATAAAAGCGCATTTTCAGGCAATTTTTCTTTCTTTGAGAAACCTGCACCTAATTCCTGTAGTGTCAGGCTAGCGGGTCGGACCTTGACCCTTTTCACATACCATATTGTCTTTCTTGAAGCCCAGTGAATGACGTCAGAGGACCTTCCCTGACGCCAGGCGGCTGTGGAGATCCTGTAACCGACAGACTGTTCACGTGACCTTTAGTGTTTTCTACAGCGAACAGTAAACCATTACCGGTTAGAGTCAAACGCATTCCTTAAAAGTCAAAATATGTAATGTGAACCTGGTTGTGGTAGACACTGCCTTCTAAACTCTCAGCTACAACTTCTTTAACACTGTCATATGACAATTGTTATATGACTTAACTCAAAAATCAAAACCGTCCTAATAAAGCAATCTCAACCATTTCGAAAACTTCAACCAAGTTTATTGTTTCATTCTAGAAAATGCATTAAGTTTAATATTTTGATAGATGAATGATCGAATGTTTCAAAACAAGATATATAGAGAATCACACGTCAGTGCACTGTTAGAAATTGTCTCACTGTTTCTATTTACGTGGAACTTGCTGGCTCTCAAAGTAATATAAGTGGAAGAAAAAGATGAACAGAAAAATAACGCATAGATTTAGTAAGTATATAAGGCTATCTATCTCAGACATATCATAAAATCTCAGTAGGCTGGACAGGTTCAAACAATCATAACAGTGCGTTTTAATAACCATAAAGCTCCCTCCAATCTGAGAAAAAAAAAGACCATCTTTTTTGTCTATTATTTGATCACCCTAACTATTTATCAATTACACTCTTCAAAAATGATTTTAGGTCAATAGCAAACAAGAGGATACAGACTAGATCAATATTGAACTGTGTAACAGCAATTTAAGCATACTTATAATTATTTCGCTCTCGTAAGTAAGACTTGTGTGATAAAATGCGCACACCAGAAATTTGGAAAAGAGGGTTGATGTCAAAAGTGCATTAATATTATCAGTTTATTTTGCTACAATTTTGTATAATAAATACTACCTAATGAGTGTTAAAGATGTAAGAACAACAGAATAAACGAAATTATAATTTTTTACTTTTAGCTGTATGAAGGACGTGATTCACAATAAAACTAATATTTAATACCAGATGTGTGTTAAGTTATCAAGTTGGAAAATGATATCTAACTTTCGTGATACAAACCTTACACTTAAATTGTAGATAGTTAGAACACGAATCATTAATTTTAATTTAATAAGTTCCCCAGTAAGTCAACGGTAACTTTACAATTTGTTTGTTTCTTTGTAATTAAGCACAAAGCTACACATTGGGCTGCCTTTTCTCTGCCAACTGATTAGGAATAACAAACAGGTTTATTTCATATGATCATTTATGTTGAGTTTATGGACTTAAAACACTAAAATCCAGGGTTTTTTTCTCTGTGGTGGATAGATTACACATAGCCTACTTAACTTAAGAATTAACTTAATGAATTGATTATTTGTAAAAATTGTTTTCTCTCGATAAATTGACGGGTAGCTGCCAATGTAAAAAGAAAGAAGTGTGTCATTAATATATTTTATGCAATTTTAATTCCAGAATTTAACAATAATTACTTTGGGCAACAAAGTTCAAACAATGGAGTAAATTATGAGTATTAAAAATCGTTAAGAGCTGTCGTAACATTTAAGACATTGGTAAATTCTACTTAAGATGCTTGTTCTCGCCTTCACCAGCGCAAGTACAGCAAATAAAATAATAACATAGTGAATCGAAAACTATATCTAACAACAGTTAATAACCTTTGATTTTACGTGTGAAATTGATAAGTTTAAAATATACTCAATGAGTTTCTTTATTGATATTTTAATACAACATGTTTTAGTTAAAATCACTCAGTATTGGTAATACACCTATTTCAGAAGGGTTACGAATAACATTCATAAAAGAACAATATGAGATATAAATTATAAACCTGAAGCAACACTTCTTAAAATAAATTTAAAATAACGTTTTTTAGGCAAAATGGACTATTCTTTCCCGTACGTACAAAATATGCAAGATATTTGAAGTATATGCATCATTCTAAACATTCCTCAGTTACTTAAATCCACATTATGTGAATAAGGAAGAAATGAATGTTTTTTTTTAAATTTCTTACTTAAATATGTCTATAGTTCACAATAATTGTTTTTTTGTAAAATATATTTTGGCAAGTTATAAACGGATACGTTATCTAGAAGTAACATTCAAATGAGGAATCAACGTAAATAATTCCTTGGTTTATTCATTTTCAATTTTGCGCAAAGCTACACGAGGGTTATTTGCGCTAACCGTTCCTAATTTAGCAGTGAAAGACTAGATAGAAGGCAACTAGTCATCACCACCCACCGTCAACTATTCGGCTACTCTTTTACCAACGAATAATAAGATTGACCGTTACGTTAGAACGCCCTCACGGTTGAAAGGGCGAGCATGTTTGGTGGGAGGGGGATTCGAACCCGTGACCCTCAGAATGTGAGTCGAGCCTTAACCACCTGGTTATGCTGGGCCTGGTTTATTTAGACTGTTACCTGGAAGTAAGAACATTCAAGTGCAGAGGAGAAGTATTTGTCAGTTAAAAAGTTAAATAGTTAATAAATACTAGCAATTCTATAAATTTTCGTCTATTTTAAAAATTAAAATTCCCGGCATTCCCTTCCTCTCTTGTAAAAGTGTAGTTTCCATCACATCTTTGGATCAACTAAAAGTTCTTGATGTTCAGCTGAGAATAATCTATTCCAATATCTATTTTACTATGTTTTTATGTTGTTTTTCCATCTTTTAGTATATAGTATCAACTTCCAATAGAAATTGCATGTGCTTATACACTGAGTGGTCACAAGTAAATAGACACTTAATTTTTCGTCATTTAACTGATTTATGCTAACTAATTTGTGTTCACAGAGCACTATATATAAATGAAAATGGTCCGCACACTAATTATCTTGTGCTACAACATGCCTAGAACTCAAGGTTCTCTTGAATTGTCAGATTTTGTTAGAGGAAGAATAGTTGGTCAAGCAGAAGGAACATTTCTTCAGTCTTCTATGATGAAAAACAGCGAATGAAATAGATTTAACACGAAACAAGAATTAAAAGAACCGATAAAACAACAATAGTTTGTCTTAGATTGATATTTGAAACGATATTTGATGGTGGAATAAGTCAGCGGCAAATTTCGCAGAATTTGGGAATCCCGCTTTCGACAGTCAACAGCATCATCGTGCAGTTCAGGAAACACGGCAAGGAAACAACTGAGCAGCGTCCGGGTCGTCCTGGTCCATCGGAGAGGACAAAAAAAGGGCTGTCAAAAGGAGCATCGAAATGGATAACAGATTAACGACTGCAGAAGTGGCCAAAGTTGGTGGGAGGAGCCCGAAATCTGTTCAACGGATTCTCCAGAGATTGGGTTATCGTTGTAGAGCAGCTAGACGGAAGCCCTTATTAAGACCTGCCAACATAGTCAGACGAAAAAAGTGGGCAAGTGGTATGATGACCAAGCCTCTAGACTTTTAAGACCTATTTTTCTCAGACGAATCAAGATTCGC
>NW_013667227.1:69446-83007 GCF_000517525.1 Limulus polyphemus | reverse complement strand
AATTTTCAGCAATAAACATTGAGTTTCAGGAAGTTAATTAGCAAATAAATCTGTGTTGTCAATTGTTTCATTCAGTTACGCACAAACTGGAAGCAATTATTTACCTCAGATATTTTGATTCTGCAAATCGTATTTTACTGAATTTTGCTACTAATAAACACTGCCTGATCGAAAACTAACAGAGTGAAAAGTAATAATGATTATTTTGATATCGGCCAAAACTGGAGGTAATTTACGAGAAGATATATGATTTTGCTCTTAAAATCATTACTAGATTAGTAAAACAATATATAAAATATTTTATTTTTCGTTCGTCAATAAACGTGGCCCAGCAGATTTGGTCCTTCGTTTACTGTAGCAACAATTATTTCGCTACGCTAAATAAACTAGGTATACAAATAGAATTAAGTGTAATATATAACAAAATTTGATTAATCTTTTCAACCAATAGTAAAATTAAGCTCGATAGTCAGACTCCTTATCAGATCAGTGAGGAAAAAAGTTCTAGGAATAGAAGAAAAAAATGTTTAGTTTCAAAACAATGAAACTTACAGACAGAAAACTAGAGAGAGAGAGAGCGTTTACTAATAACCAACAGAACTACAAACTAGCAAATGAATTGAATTAAGACATGAATAAAAAGCTGAAAGTACTGAACAAAGCACTAAACAAAAACTACTCGAATAAGCCTAGGATGGAAATACAATGCATAAATACAAACAACCGACCACGGATGTGAGTAAACGCTGTCCTTAAACCAGTTCAAATATTAACTATTCATATAAGGCACGAAAACTTTCACATCGAAAGCGTGTTGTGCTAACTAATCTGGAATAAATTGTTTTTGTTTTGGCAATTAAAGAATTGTTACGTAAACTGTGTCCTGCTTCCCTAATCAACTAATTTCTAAGCTTTAGAATAAGGGTATGTATTTCAGCTAGCAATGCCAATAAACGTCTGCCAATTTCCTGCGAGAATAGCTACTAGTGACATCTAAGATTGTAGATTGTCACTAAGTCCAGCATCTGATGGGCTTTGTGGAAGTAGGTTAATAATTACTACTTATCGTGATTCCGTCTCGTAGTTGAAAGATTATATGTCTGCCATCTTTTAAAGAGGTCTGTTTTGTTATTAAGCACAAAGGACTATCCGTGATCTGCCCACCACGGGTATCGAAACCCGGTTTCTAGCGTTATAAGTTCGCAGACATACCGCTGTGCCACTGGGGGGGGGGGAGAGTACCTTCTGAAAAGGAACATTTCTTCAGTCTTCTATGATGAAAACCAGCGAATGAAATAGATTTAACTCGAAACAAGAATTAAAAGAACCGATACAACAACAATAGTTAGTCTTAGATTGATATTTGAAACGATATTTGATTACTGTATCTTAACAAACTGTTTGTGAAAATTTTACTTTTATTATAACTATTCGTATTTACCATAGTTTTATATGGTGGAATACATTTTCAGTTGTTGAGGAAGAATTTTGTTATTTAATCGTTACCGACGTTTCACTCCATTATTCCTCTATCAATATTAGTGTTTATAACATAAAGCTACTAATTTACGCACAACTTTCAAACGTCATACGCAACTTTCCTTATAGCACTAGTATCAAAGGTGCATATGTATGTAAGTGATTACGTGTATAGCGTTAATTATTGAAGTGTGAGCTTCTGAATAGCTTTTAATCCTCTATCTTTTAAATGTGCTGTGTAATAAGGAACATATTCTACATTATCGTAACTATTACGCGTAGTTGTACTATACAGCAACGAGTAATTCTGAAAAAAAAAGCCAGCTTGAAATTCGAATTTAAGTAGAAAACTTACGTCAGATATATCTTTGACTTATTTTGGAAAAAAAAGGAAGATAGAGAATGCCGCAAGGTGTTTCTAATTGCATTGGGTAAGACGTTTTATGTTTATGACAAAATTCTTACAAGTTATATCTCCTTTTTTTCTTTTGTTAAATCCCTAGTTGTTGTTTTTTATCTAAATGCCAAATTCAGCATATAAAACTTTCATAATCAATAACAATTTTACATTCTACCTATAACAAACTTCCAAGTATGATACCTCAAACCAGTGTATATTTTTCAACAGCTACCCAAGTATTCCAAGCAAACAGAACCAGTCAGTACATGTCATCATGACTTAAACTTTTAGGCCAATTACCTGACACTCGGTCATCTAGGAATGTTCATTAATTTTTCTAAGCACGTCCGAAACAACATTACTGTACCGTCTTCTGCTAGCCCTACCCAGGTTAGCAAAACATAAGTAAAACAGAATACACGCAATATTGAAATCCTATCTCAACAGGGTTGTTACATTGTTTGCTTATGTACTTAATGACCAGCTCGTTTACTGTTTAATCTGAATCATTCGTTCGTCCTACAATAATAGTTATCTTCCAAACTGTATTACAGAACTGTTTTTTTACATTGTATCACGCATCTATTATACAGTAAGATACAAGAAAAACGTTTGTATCGCATACCTTAACTTTCTCATGTTACATTATTAAATACTGTTGTGTCATTCGACATTTTGATACATAACTCCTTACACAATTCATGACAGAACCTGTGTCCACATTGAAACACAATAACACTATTTCACTATGTAATCTATGACAATCTTTTCATTATAAAGACGACCAGTTTCTACATTCATTTGTACAAACAGTATCTTCCTTGTATTTCAAAACTCTCTCTATAATCGGTTACATTCTAACTTTAGTAATAACTAGACCTTCTACACATTATTACATCGCCATATTCTACTTAAATAACATGTCTATGTTACTCGTTATATTTTCCTTTCTGTTATCGTTAATATCTTATGAAGGCTGTTACACACTACATCTGAATAGATGACGTTTATCCAGTAGAATTCGACATGTACTAATGCACATCCTGGGAAAGTATTACGATTTTTCACATCTCATTATTTCCTTGAACGTGACCATTTATAGAAAAACCTTGACCATTGTCGACACTAGAAATACCGTTTATGCATACTAATAAACTTAAAAGGTTAGCTGGATTCTCGGAAACCTGGAATTAAAATTTCAGTGACGTCAGTTCCTGTTTTCGTCTTATCTTAATGTTTCTCGAACAAATCGACAAGAGAAGTTACACTTATTAATGTCTTTGTAGGTTC
Source organism: Limulus polyphemus (assembly GCF_000517525.1). Taxonomy (NCBI): domain Eukaryota; kingdom Metazoa; phylum Arthropoda; class Merostomata; order Xiphosura; family Limulidae; genus Limulus; species Limulus polyphemus. The sequence continues at coordinate 79,838 of NW_013667227.1, read as the reverse complement.
ATCATTATTCTTATGAGATAAAACCATCTGCATAAAAATAATTCTTAAAACTATGCACAAGAAGGGGGATATATAGCGCTCTGCATTCGTTTAAGAACGTCTAATTCAAATATTAACTTTAACATTAATTTTCTTGCTGTTATACACCTGTTATTTTGGAATGTTTATCTTAAAATTTGATATTCTTATAAAAACAATTTTTGTTGTTGTAAATTAACGACCCTTTGATGTGAAATTATAACCGTTTGACAGAGTAAAATGTAAGCATGCAAATATCTTAATGTAAATGTATAATAATATTCAATATATTATAATTTATCCGAAATAACGGTTTGAAAGTAATGTAATCATAGCAATAACAGAGTGTTGGGTAGAAACGGAAATAAATTGCCTAAAATATTTTTCAACCAAACTGAAACGAAGTATTTTCTTACATTAGTCAAAAGGAAATAAAGCACTGTGTAAATACACAAAATATTGAGAAAAAAATGGGTATTAAAATAATTAAAGCTGATTAGGAGCAGTCTTTATAACATATGAATACGTATCATTTGAAGTATAATTTCACCAAGGATATGGCAAACGTAAGTTTACGAAATATTTCTCAGTTCTAAAGAATGGTACTCAAGAAACGTAGCATCTGATACACAAAGTAAAATCTTACTTACATTTAAAGAAATATTCGGTGTATAAAATGTTTGTTTGTTTGTTGAACTTCACGCAAAGCTACGCGAGGACTGTCAAGGCTAGCGATCCTTAATTTTAAAGTGATAGGCTAAAGGAAAAGCAGCTAGTCAACACCACCCAGCGCCAACTCTTGGGCAACTCTTTACCTACGAATAGTTGAACTAAACGTCACATCATAACACCTTCATGGTTGAAAGGGCGAGCATGATTGGTGACAAGATTTGAACACGCAGATTGCGAGTCGGGTGCCCTAACCACCAGGCCATGCCAGGACCTGCAGAAATTGAGTTATCCAGTCCTTCAAATAAAGCACTCTCTAAACAATAAAGCGTATACAAAAAAGGACTTGTATACAGTTTAAGGTATTTCACACATAAGATAAACTAATATCTTGTATGAGAAAGAATGTTTAAGGTCGTAAATATTCTGTAACTCCAAATCATAGAACATTCTGTACATATTCGATGACAAAACATTGTCGAAACGTTGTACATTTGCTGTTATGTTAAACTTATATTAAAGTTTTTTCTTCATTACCCATTCAAGCCGTCTCCATGCATTATTATTCTGTACATATGAGAATTAGTGTTATGTTATTCCTCTTTACAATTATGCTGTCCAAAAACTTATATTATTATTACGTGCTTTAAACACAGTAGTGTAATTCTACTTTTTGTGGGAAGTTGTAATTACTTGTGAGCATTAAGTGACTCCAGGTGACATTCGTCAGATTTTTAATTTTTACATTTTCTATATTACTGTTACATTAAATATTTTCATTACCATTAGGGTATATATAATAGAAATACCTTTACAGACGTACTAGCCTAACCTGTCTTCAACATTTTTGTCTTAAGCCATCAAGAAATAAGTTGGTGAATAAAACAAAATGTTTCCTTTCTGTACGTAATTGTCCTGTTCATACATAAATGTAGACGATTTTGCTACTAAACTCTGAGAAAAAAAAGGAAATATTCACTTAATAGACTTGCCCATCACCTCGACAGAAACGTTCATTTAAACGTACTGTTTTTAGATATTTACTTGATCACAAATTTTAATGCCGAATCAGCTATTTTTATTCTTATGATCCGTATTTTTGTAATATTTTTCGGATTCCCAGTAGCTCGAAGGAAAGTATACATACTGTTGTAAATTTTCTAAAATTGTGATCATATATTTTAACCGCATAAAATAATTAAATGATTTGTTTGTTTGTTTTTGGATATTTACGCAAAGCTGCTTAAGGGCTAGCTACGCTTAACGTCCCTAATTTTTAACTGATAGACTAGAGAGAAAGCAGGCTAGTCAACAACAACTCCTTCCAAATTTTGGTATACTCTAATAAGTTTAATTGAATAGTGAGATTTGACCGTGAATCTTATAATACACCCAAGTCCCAAAGTCTGGAGAAAGTTTTCGCGATGACGGGACATGAACCAAGTACCATCGTGGCTCCGCTCGACCCACAGTGAAAGCCTTAGTTATATATATAGTTTTTTTACACAGTCTTGTCTCATATTCATCCCTTTGAAATGGATCATAGAGTCTGAAGAGTTCCAAACTGTCTATGAACCATACCACTTCAAAGAAAATAGTTAATTTTGTAACGTGGGATGAATGGAAGCCGAGCAGATAATAATGCTTTCCTCTTCAATTTCTCTTAATAGATCGAAACATTTTTTGAAAAATAAATACTTAATCAATGTCAGATATAGGAGACTGTTTGGTGTAGGTATTGTTAATATATATATTTTATGATTGAATATTTCATGACTGTTTAGTTATTTTCATAACAAGAGAGTTAAAAGCATTATTTTAAAAGCGATAGTAATGAGCAATTTGGTTACGTAACTCAGTAAGAATCTTACCTTGTGTTTATAATTCATTGATGTGGAAGCTATCGAATGTCGCGTGCAATCCATTGATGTCGAGGATATAGAGATTTCTAGAAGCCCTAAGTGATAGACGTATAAATAGCGGCAAGCAGATGAAAAAAAAAAAAGAAGCAGAGAGAGGAAAAGTAAAGTCATGCGAAAGAGAAGATCGGTCAGAGAAAAGTTAAACGCAAAATTAATCGTCGTGGGAGTGAAAGGCCTAACATTGATATGGTAGAGTGAAATTTACAATTTCGTAAGAGATAAGGAGAATAAGTTGTCTCGTCAAAGGGTGTTCTAAAGTAATTGACCCAACTTGAGTGAATTTTGACAAGAGGCAGATGAATCTTATAAATACGATAAAGGAGCAGACGATTTTTGAAGTACAGGATACAACCGCGGTAACTCAACGATAACGTAAATGAACTATACATGGATGGTCTGGCGATATAAATAGAGAAAACTTTTGGGTTTTCAATTGAATTCTAAAGCAATTGAATAGGCGTAAGTGGACTTTTGACAAGAAGGAGAGAATGAGAACTATATAGTGTTTAAGATATAACTATGACCTCCATAGTGTAAGGAATTTTTGTACATACTTTTAACTTGTTCCGAATATATATATTATTTTGAAAACAAGTGGAGTGCGTGCTGTTCTTTTTTTTTTAATTTATCGCCAATAAGTCACAGACATCTACTGTGGAAGAAACCTTAGCCCAACACACTCATATATATATACTTACTTTAATATATTTCTACTAAATTTTCTTGACACCCAAAAATACTGGTATGCAACTCACCATACTTTAATCCTTTTGAGCATGAACGGGGTGCTGTTGGTTGATGTGTCCCATCCCTTCAAATGACTCCAGCTACCAAAAGTATAAAAGAAAGAAATCTTTCAAATGATGATACATCAGGGCCTTACCTGACTTTAAGAATGCTATTCTGATTCCAGGTTGCCCTTGCTGCTCCTAGTTCCCATACCATACTCTGTATTTAACTGAAATGTCATAAACATATTTTGTCTATGAGCTTAGGCTGAATGACCAATCATTTTCATTTCAGATTATATGATGACAGACAATCATATGCCTAATTTTCATATATAGAACTGAGAGAGGTAATTATTATTATTCGATAACAGCAATACTTTATAAATTCTAGTTATTTTTTAATTGTGTTAGGCAGTCTAGTTCATTAAACCACATCTGCAAATACTAAAAAAGCTAGAAATCATAGTTTTTGTCATGTTTTCAATAAGTGTTGTAGTTTTACTGAAAATAGGAGTTTTGAAAGTATATTCGATGATACAGGCCCATGATCATGTCTTCTATATATGTGTATATACCTATGATCACACCTGTGATATATATATTAATCATAGTAATGTAACTCAGCTGATTATTTGATTATTTAAAACCATATCACATCAGGTTTACGGAGAGTTGACTATGCTATATTAAAACTATTTTGAATATGCAAATTAGCAACTTATGTGACAACCACAACTGATATAAAGTCGTGGAGAAACGGTGTGTGTCAGAATTACATTTTGACATTGTATGGCTTTTCGTAAGTAGCATGATACCACCAAAATGAGTCTCTTTTGGGAAGGGTATGTAACAGCCCTTTCCATTTCAAAATATTCATACCCGTACGCCATAAACATGCGTCCAGATTGCAGACTTTCCAATACGGAGTTATTCTTTGTATTTGATATATTTGGGGATTAAATGAACATGGATCAACTTAGAGCACCAATGTCATCCCAAAAGAGTGCAGCATCTTGTAACAGGTGAGAATCCAAGACTAAAAACGGAAATGGCAAAAGCCCTTCGCATATTCTAGGCAACTTTACACAATTTAATCAACAAGGATCTCCGTCTTTAAAAGCTACGTAACTCATGTGTGCATAAGCTACTTCCTTGACATAGCTGTTCAATCGTAGCATATCTCAAGCAACTGGATTTATGTGCAATCGGACTGTTGAAAAGGACACTGGAAAAACTACGTCCTCGTACATTAGATGGATTATGGAAATCTGTAGGGAAAAGTGGTGTGCTTTGGACATAACATACTTACGATGGAGCCTTTTTACAATGGACAATATGCTGTAGAGCTATTCTCAGAATGCACGGTTGTCAGGCACAGCATGGCTAGACATGGTGACACTGGCTGTAATGACAAGATGAGGATCCAAACCCGTTTTAATATATTGTACTCAACATCTGTAGCCTTTCAAACTGCTTTTAGAATGTTTTTAACATTTTCAAAATATTTTCTAGAAAGAGTTCTAGAATGTTCTAGAAATGGAGCTCTATAACTTTCCTGTACATTTTACGGAAAAGTTTACTCCATAATTCGAAAACAAGATAGGGTGCGATTGCACCCTAGATAGTATAAGTAAATACAAACAGGAATCAAAAGAGTTGTAATGATATGGAATTTGGAACACAAAGTGTTATAATAAGGATGAAGGTGGGGTGTAAATCTTCTTCAAATGGTATACGCAGAGTTAAAAGAATAAACTTTCTTTAGTGCTTTTTTTATTTTTCTTTATTTTGTTTTCATGTTAGAATGTTTGGATGTTACTTACATCTCAAGAAAAACATAGTTTCCTGCACTTTATACTCTTATTATCTGATCATATAGATTTAGAATGATACCAGATATTTTTGTTATAATAGTTAGATTTAGAAGATTATCTGATGGCAAAACTCATGATCATAATGATACAATATGGAGATTTTGACTTGTTATATACAAGGAGTAAACTGAATTTAGTGTAATGTTTTAATTTATTTTTTAAAACTGTTTTCAAGCAGCTAGAATTCATTTTGTTCTGCAAAAATATCAAAATGATTTCGTTCAAAATCCAATGCTAACAAGTTTAAGCCGCTAAGTAGAACAAACACTTATTTAGAATCATTTATAAATATTGAACATAGCTGTTTGTATAGCAACTCTTGTTATTAGTTTACTCGGCCTTTCCTCATTTTTTGTGATCCATATATTTAACCAGGATGTTTAGTTTAACTTAGCAGGCTAAAACACGTATCAAAATGATACTCCTACCCTTCTCTCACAAACTCCAAACTGGATCCAACTCACTAAAAAACTTGAGAAACATTATCATGTTTTATTTTTTATGCTTCACAAAATGTATGGCATGGTCGGGTGCTTAAGGCACTCGAGTCCCAATCTGAGGGTGCCGGGTGCGAATCCCCGTCACAACCGAACATTCTCGCCCTTTTTGGCCGTGGGGTATTATAATGTGGTGATGAATCCCACTATTCGTTGGTAAAAGTGTAGCCCAAGAATTGGCGGTGTGTGATGATTAGTGACGGTTAACGCAGGAAGCCGTCGTATACTGCACATTTTTTCCTTCACGCGCTATTAGCCAATTGGTGATCGCTTTAAAAGGAACATTCCAGGACAATTCCTCTCTGTTCCATTTTATAAGTTTAACAAAATGAATGCATACAAATATTGACAACACAACAGTTGGTTAATACATTCTTCAAAGTTAAGTTACAATCTTTCGCCCTCGATCGATCCACTAACCATAAACAGTTACGATTCTTTGGTTTTAGTTTGCCTATTATATACTGCACATCCAACTAAGTTGGTCAGAATATTATTTATTTATTTACTATTCATTCTCAACATATGATCGCTGTGTAGCTTTGTGCTTGACTTCAAACAACATATGTTCTGAGTTAAATTTTCTGGTCTAGGTGAATTCCATTAAAGCCACTATTCAGAATATATTTTTAGATTGAACTGATTTCCAAGTATTATAGTTGGAGAGAATGTATTATATATATTCAGTAACATGATATATTTAAAATCAACTTAGCTAGTTGAATTAGCACAGGACCTTTAAGAAAAAACAATATTAGCCTTATTCTTTTTATTTTATTTTATTTTCACTCAATAATTACAACTAGTTTTTATTCATTTATTCACAGTAATTAGCTAATTTTTTCGTACGTTTCTATTTTAGTATTTCCAAAAATATGTTGTTTTTGGCGAGAAAACTTAATTTGGTTAATCAATTGTTTGTTCCTTTGTTTTAGTATAAAGTCACACAATGGGCTCTATTCCCTGTCCACCGCGGGGAACTGAACCCCGGATTTTAGCGTTGTAGGTCAATACACTTACAGCTGATCTACTGGGGGACAATTTTGTTAATGAACGTTTTTTTGTGAGCTCATTCCGCTAGAAAATTAAATAAAAAAGTATATCAAATTAACATATTTATAATACATATAAGGTATCTGAATATGTTAAAGTTTGTTGTTTGATTCACAATAAGCTCACTAAGAGTGGATAAGCTCATCTGAAGATTAAAGAATAAAAACTTTGAAAATAAACCTTATGTTAAACTATAATTTAGTTTCAAACATCTGGGTACATTTTGCACTATTAAGCCCTTAAAATAGGTGAATACAAATTGTCATGGTATTGTCAAGAGCGTGGTGGAAAATCCCTTAATCTTAAAGTAACCTTGTAATTGTTATTGAGAATTCATCATTATGTATGCATTTCATCTTAAATCCTAAGTTCTTATTCACATTGTACCTGTTTAAAAAAAAATGCTTTACTGTACACAATGTGTTATTTACCTTCTTTTTATCGCTTCAGTGAAAGGCTATTTAAGTTTTCCTTATACATAATCGTAAACTGGTCAAATCTGTTGCCATGAAGGATACGAAATGAATTAAAAACTGTTTGTCTTCTTGGCGTCTCTCCTGTGGGGTTCCCCGAGTTCCCGGAGGCTTAGATACTTGTTGTTTGTTTATAATTTAAGATACTGTGAGTTTTAAACTGCTACGGAAATAACTCCAAGGTGCTTGGAAAAGAAACGGGCTAATACTTACGTGGGCAGTAGCTAGGATAAATATACAGAATGCAGTGAAAGGGGTGTGGCTCTAGTTGGATGAAAATTTATTTCGCACCTCCCAGAGCAGTAGAAAATTGAAGTAACAATATTTTTCTACCTTTGAACTCACTACCTTTGAATACTTCAAATTACTCATATTTATTCTTTCTTTAGATCATTTTAAATCATAGTAATCATAAACAGAGTAAGAAAATGAAAACAAACAGGCAGATTAAAATAAATTTCTCCCTTTTTTAGAAGGGGGGCTAAGGTTAAAGTTACCTGTGAGACTTTGCTGATCTACTTATGGAGTTTTAGTCATTATTATTATTATTTTCATCACTTCGTGGTATATACTGTACATAAACTGACTTTCTACCATAACGAACACTCAAACACACGTTGCTATTCCGTAATCTTATGACAGCTACGAGGCTATTTATCACTTGTACTGATCTTATCGTTTATGGAGAAAACTACATAATTGGTTAACACACTGATATTATATAATCCAGTGGCTACTGTATAACTGGCTGTTTACCACTTGAACTGATCTTATCATATCTGGAGAAAGCTACATAACTGGCTAACACACTGACATTCTATAATACAGTGGCTATTGTATAACTGGCTGTTTACCATTTCTACTGATCTTATCATATTTGGAGAAAGCTACATAACTGGCTGTTTAATAATATAAATGTTGAATTTTTGTAATTATGTATCTTTTTAATTTGGCAATTTATCTCATATACTGAGAGCAGCTATCAACTGGTGGTGGGTATATAAACGGGTGTTTAACATATTTAATTTCTATAATCAAGCAGATAAGGTTTATCGTATGCTCTCCTAGCAAATGCCACCAGGTGACAAGTTTATAACTGGCTATTTAACACCTTCGTTATATATAATAATAATAATAATATTCTATAATTGACACTAGACACAGAATCAGTTTCTTATGGCAGTTTTACAACTAGTTGTTTAACACGTATTGATATTATAAAATTAGATGGATGGTTTATAACGGTCGGTTTATATTGCGTACTGATATTATAATAATCTATGGTTCTGCAGGTACATTCGTTCCAATTTTCCATGGTTCTGAAAGTACACAGTTGTCCATTTTTACCATAAAATACCCAATCGTACTCGCGAGCTGGAATTTTTTAAAAAGTCTAAACTTGGTACACCAAACATATGTTTCGCGTATAGGCACATTTTAGAAACGAATTACTTGACATTGCACAAAATAGCAAATAATAATTCAGTTTTAAGTTACTAATGTGGGTAACTGAATAATATAAATCAACTTATTCGGGCTTCAATCTCCATGTTTAAATAACCCGACTAAGCAACTTTTGCAACTTTTATTTATTTTGTTTCTTTCATTGAAGTTATCCAAGTCTTCTATTTTTAGATAACATTAAAAATTATTCAAATCTCCTATTTTTAGATAACATTGAAGTTATACAAGTCTCCTATTTTTAGATAACATTGAAGTTATACAAGTCTCCTATTTATTAGATAACAATAACTGAGCAGTGGAAAACATGAATGGTGTTTCATTTTCGGAGAAAAAGTTTTCTCAAACGAATTGTGCCCTGTAATACATGTGATAATTCAATATCAAGTTGTAGTTGTCGAGTTATTATTTAGAAGTCTATAAATTGTTGTAGTTATCGAGTTACTATTTAGAAGTCTATAAATTGTTGTAGTTATCAAGTTACTATTTAGAAGTCTATAAATTGTTGTAGTTATCGAGTTACTATTTAGAAGTCTATAAGTTGTTGTAGTTATCAAGTTACTATTTAGAAGTCTATAAGTTGTTGTAGTTATCGAGTTACTATTTAGAAGTCTATAAGTTGTTGTAGTTATCGAGTTACTATTTAGAAGTCTATAAGTTGTTGTAGTTATCGAATTACTATTTAGAAGTCTATAAATTGTTGTAGTTATCGAGTTATTACGTTATTGCCTGAGATACGATACTCGAAATTGTTTGTTTGTTTTGTAGTTAAGCACAAAGCTACACAAAAAGCTATCCGTGCCGTGCTCATCACGGGTATCGGAACCCGGTTTCTAACATTGTAAGTCCGCATACATACCGCTGTGCCACTGGGGGTCGATACTCGAAATGAGTGTAAGTTTTCACTCTAGCAATTGCAAGTTATTGAATCAATCTTCTGTCACTCCTCTCCAATAATTGACTCACAATCCCAGAAACTATTTTCAGCGAACGGGTTATTAGTGAATATTTTAAAACATAGTAGTAATCTCATGAGTATTGCGTTATTTGAGGTCTGCTGGTTATTGGCGCACTGCCCTGGAGATTAGATGCGAACTGCATTTTACTAATTCAATATCTAAGAATCTACCCTTTTGAAAGTAATTTAGAATTAATCGAACTTTTCTGTATTCTAGCTATGAGATGGCACAACTGTTGTTACTAAACACTACTAATGTCACTCATGGGCTCATTTCTATGTTATGACATTTAAAATGCAGATTTATATTATTGAAATCCATGTTCATTAATGATCATTTGACACTACGAAATTTACTGCCTAATAAATGATAACAAAGCATTTGTTAATAAAGTTGTGATCACTTTGAATACCAATGCAAGTTATACATCGATGTGACATGTTTAAAATGAAAATCAATAAGCTACCGGGATGTATGGCATTATCCTAAATCAGAGTTGAATGCGTTTCATCAACGATGTTTGGAGATAAATCACCTGCTGCCAAACATTTTCTCAGAGCATCAAATGCATAGTTAATTGTAGATCACAATCTGCGGGTCGCGGGTTAGATTCCCCATTTCATCAAACATGCTCGCCCTTTCAGCCGTGGGGGCGTTATAATGTGACGGTCAATCCCACTATTCTCTGGTAAAAGAGTAGCACAAGAGCTGGTGGTGGGTGGTGATGACTAGCTG
>NW_013667227.1:62168-68872 GCF_000517525.1 Limulus polyphemus | reverse complement strand
AGTAAACATTACGACATTAAGTAATTACTTTCAAGTCATTAAGCCTCCTTATATTAAGATCTTAACATGGACATTCGCGAGTCCAAATAAATCCACCCAAATAGAAAACGCTGTTTTTCTCTAGACCTTCTATTAGGTCATTGTAAAAATATAATTATTCTTAAAATAATTTACATAAATAATTAACTTATTCGACTGAACGTCAACATATTTGACAATAGGTTGCTAATTCTCAGTGTTCCGTCTAAGTAATTAACTCCAAATGCTGTTACTATTATCGGAGATTGCGCTAACACTCTATATGCAGAGATGGAACGGACGCCCGTATTAAAGCAGTACAAAAGTCATCTATAATTTCTTCTCTACAGGTCACCAGAAGCTAGATATGAATAACTACCTGGCACAGTCGTTGTATCTCCGGTGTATATGCCAATTTTGAGCTATCCAGAGCGTTCAAAAGTCGACAACCGACGAATAGCCAAAAACCGAGACTTCTTATTTTCGTTCATCATCATGTTTCTTCAACAGGCCTAGCGCCTACCTAGTTACACCAGTAACTATAATTTTAGCATCATTTGATAGAGCAAAAACAGTCTTCACGATCTTTGACTACCTATTATTATTATTATTCTATGCAAAAGTTATAAAGCTTTAGAATATGCTCTATAACCTAGTAACCCACGTATGCCATCGTATTAAAAAATTAAACAAACAAGTATCAGGGGAAAAAAATCGTTAAATAAAAAGGCTATGTAGGGCTGGCTATCGAACTTTGAAAAATTAACCAAACAATAGAGGGGTGAAAGTGGACATATCACTTGATCACTTGACTTTACATGGAGAATACAATCCCTACATTAGTGGCTTCTTCATTGGTAAGACAAATAAAACCAGAATTTCCAATCGTAAAATGTTACTCTGTATTAAACTGGTATTCCACAGTTAACTAAAGGAAAGGTATAATGATAAAAGCTGAGATCGTATTGAAATACCAAGCTTTCGATAGACAAAGCAGAGAAGCCAGTAATGTGGGGATTATATTATCCATCTAAAGTCGAGACGGCTTAGTCTGCTATGTTATGATTAGCCGGCACAAGTGATATTCCCACTTCCATCCCTATCTTGTTTGGCTCATTTTTTAAGTTCAGTAGCCAACGCTACATATCTTTTTTATTTAGCGATAATTTTTTCTTGATACTTGTTAACTTACAAACTCGCTATACAACATCTTTACCATGAGGAACAACTACTTATTACTGTAACTAACTTATTACTGTAACTACATAAAATCTCATATATGTTTATATTTCTTTATTTTTCACAATGAATACTTATTTTCAAAGTATTCAATTAATTTTTAAACGGAAAATCATGACATATTCTGACATTCGGAAAAATATAAATTACTTAAGTCTATTTCAGTTTTCGTTTTTACTAAGTTAGTCCAAACAAAAGATCACTTACTCGTCTTGTAGTATAATTTATCGGACACTATTTTGAAATCGAGCTTTACTTTGTCAAGAACTATAATCTTTAAATGTAAGCAGCCTAATAGATTCTTTAAGGCATCAAAAATAACGTGTTTCTAATGTTTTCCTTTCTAAACATTCTAAACGATTCGGTATTAATTATTTATCATCGCTTCTACATTGATAAATAACATAACTAATTGGTATTTTATGATGTAAGATATTAACTAACTTATGTTCAGGATTTAGTTTTTCTACAGGTTATACCTAATTTATACGAATGTCCTTAATCTCGTAACTTCTCTTGTGTCAAGGTTTCTTATTGATGGTTTGGTTTGAGCGCTTTAATTGCGATTGTGTTCTATCTATACAGTTTAGGATTCAGAATCTAGACTAATCAGTAATTTTGTTGAAACATCTATAAACTGGTTTGTAAACGTCTCTGAAGATAATTATAATCGTTTTTGCTCCTGCATTCTTCTTGACAGCATTGAAATGTTTCAAGTACATCATGTGTACTTACACCTTTCTTTGACCATCAAAAACAACCAAAACTGAAAATAATGAGACTGGAATTCCTGGTTGTGTTGGTGCATCATTAACCACTATTTGTCAGTAAGACGTTCGTATCGAGATTTATGTTCTATAAAGACACGCCATGAACACCAGTCAACGAGGTATTTCCCATCCCATTTCTAAATCTGGGCCAATAGAGTTTCTCGTTGGATAATTATGAATGTTGTTTCTGTTGCTAAGAGGGATCAAATAATCTGTACTTGTCACATCTATTAACTTTTTCGTTTTCAAGTTCCACTGATTTCAGCTTGAAAATGAATTTATTGAGAAACTAACAAGTTACTGACCTTCATCCTGTGCAAGTTTTGTTTATTCGTCTTAAAACAGCCTATTGATTAAATGGAGTGCTTTTGCCAACTCCCCCCCCCCCCAGTGGCACACCTTCATCCTGTGCAAGTTTTGTTTATTCGTCTTAAAACAGCCTATTGATTAAATGGAGTATTCCCCCCCCAGTGGCACAGTGGCATGTCTGCGGACTTACAACGCTAAAATCCGGGTTTCGATACCCGTGGTTGGCAGGGCATAGATACCCCATTGTGTAGCTTTGTGCTTAATTAAAAAAAAACTTTTCCAACCACTTTGAAAAACTCGCTCATCGTTTTCGATGTTATATTTTTATTCGAGTTACACCTATAATCATTTAACCAGGTTCAAGGTAAAATAAGCAGATTAATTATTTTTTAATTTGACTTTTATTTTTTAAAAGTTAATTTAGGAATATTTAAAGTATATACATATATATATATATACATACATACATATATATGTATCTGGGTATGTAATAAATAATAATTTTCGTAATTAACTTTTATTGTTCAATTCTGTAAACAAATTTTGATAAAACATCTTGCAGTTTTATATGTTCTTAAAACATTTAGCTTGAATAACTTTATTTTGGATTTGTGTTTAGGGTAAAGCTACTAAGGCTATTCCCTACCGTCTCTAATTTTGAACCATTAACTACAGCAGTACCTTACCGCCCATCATTCATGATGGACTAAAGGATTAGATGCCACTCTTATAATGCACCCACAACTTAAAGTGTGGGGAATATTTTGTAGTATCGTATGAATGCGAACACGAATCGCCAAATTTGAAATCAAAAGCCCTAGTACAGGAACAACCCGCACACTGAAAAAAGTGTATCTTTAAATGCTTCATAAAAGCGTGTGAATTATATATTCAAGCGAATAATTGTTAGAAGTCATTTATCTATTTATCTAACTATTTTTGCAAACTAAGAATTTTGTATTCTAATTCATGAAGATAAAATAAATTGAGATTAAAGATTTTTGATAAAATAACTATACAACAGTGTATTTGAACAAATTTAAAGAGTGGATCGCAAATATATTAGTTTATTAAAACCTTTTATTATGTTTATTTCTTAATTAAAGATAATTCTATAATAATTTGGGATATGAAAAGCAGTTGTTTTATGAAATCTTTTCTCCCAATAAAAATCACATTGCAATCAAGGACTATTTAAATTACTAAGAAAATTTACACTCTACTTTTGTTAGCTACCATACAAACTTACGTTGTGTTACTGTTTTGAAGATTATTTATTAAAAAACAGCACTCCCTTACCCACATACGAATAATATATACTATTAAAAGCTTAATGCTTGTACAATTACTCATTATTTTTACACGTCCTTGGAAGGGAAAATATATATTTCATTTTCTTGGGGGGGGGGGATAGTGAAATTGACAAACTAAAATTATATTGTGTAATAAAATAATTCATTTATTTTTTATTTGTTGTTTGAGATAATTTTAGATTAATCTATTTGTAGACAATTCTTATAAAGCTAAATATTCTTAACTGAGATAATTATATATTAAACAATTTGTAAACGATTATTATAAAGTTAGAAGTTCTTAATTCAAATTGAGAATTTTATGACACAGCATTTTTAAATTGTCATAAGGCTATCATATTTGAAGAAATTATTTGTAAAGAAATAAGAGATAGATGGAATAGAATTTTTCCTATTAATAGGTATGAAATTACACAACTCTTTCATATGACGTTTATTTAGGAATTCTAATAATGAAATTTTCTATTTTGAAATACCTAACACATGAGCGATGAAAAGCGAAGATATTTGGATTATATTTCAATGAAAGAGAAGTTGATAATTTTTCAATGGCGCCTGGCATGGCCAGGTGGTTAGAGCGTTCGAATCCCAGTCACTCCAAACATACTAGTTCTTGGTATTAAGCGAAAGGACACGTCGGCATTGTACGTAGCAGATATAATGTCGTTTGACATTATGATGGAAATGTTCTGCGGTGTCTACAAATTTCTTTCTAATCGACAAGCTTCTGTGATACGTTATTCACTGACTAGAAACTAAGAGGGGAAGAATTTTCAGTCACTATTGTTAATCCAAACCTTAAGGATTAACGTACAATATATTATATGCATCTGTTGTAAATCACCTCAAAAAATAGTGCAGCTAGCTATTTATTCATTATCTCAGAAGAGGAAACAAAATATCTAATATAATTGTTTTCAAAACGAGACTTAAAACTCGAGCGCTTTCGAATAGTTGACTATTCTTCTTCAGGAAAATAAAGGGTTATGTTTAATGAGTGTGATGAAAGAAGAATAGTCAACTATTCGAAAGCGCTCGAGTTTTGGGTCTCGTTTTGAAAATATTACAACTCGTATAGGTGATCCTGTGTGCTAACCTGGATCTAATATAATTATATATTACTGGAATATTTATACCAAATAATTCTGTAATGTTTCTTAAGTTGAGATTTACAACAAAAGAATAAGCTGGAATTTCTGGGAAATTAGCATTTTTTTGTTGTATTTTTAAGAATGTTACATAAGTATATATTTATAGATAAACTCGTATAAAAGTTAGAAAATAATCTTAATGACCTTTTAGTGAAGTACAATGACTGGTACTTGTTATGAAGACATATATACCACAAGCTGACATACCCGTTCAACGTATGGAGAGAGACATAGGCGGACCACATTACCCCTGCTATTTGTTGGTACCTGTTATACAGCTTGGGAAACTGAAATAATTGGAATAATATGTCATGAGCAGGTCTGAAACTTAGAATCTTTCTATTATGACCCTAAAGCGCAAGCCACACTACTCCCCTTTGCTTTATACATAATTTTGTATTATGTCTTACAAAATAGAACAATGAGAAGTCACAATAAAAAATGATGAAAAAATAGCGCTTTCGACTGGTGAACCCACCTTATTCAGGGACAAAGGAAAAAAAAGAGAAGTTACCCGCCTATCGACAGTGCTAGGGTTTGATCTTTTTACGTGATTTACCAAACGTTTTGATCCTACATTTTTTATTATCATTGACAATGAGACAGAATGCTGTACCTACCACATAATTCAGTGCATGTTCTTACGTTTGCTATTTTTGGCTCTAGAAGCGCACATGTTTAATTGTTGTTGTTTTTTACATCAAAATCATAATTTCAGCTGTACAAATTTTACTTAAAGTTAAAAGTATAGTTACGTATATACTTATGAAATACGTATACAGTAATGTTGTAGTAGTGCGAATTCTTTATATTTTATTTTCAATCTTCATCTTTCACCTTCACCTTCTTGAAAGTTACAGATAAAAAATTTATTATTTCTACAGATATTTAATTTGTATTGAAAATTTCCAATTTGTAATCCGTTGTAGAATTTTTGTTTTTAAATAAATGTTCTACTATAATAAATCTACAGTTTTGTTTTCAGTTTATTTTTACTCTGTCTATAATAGAAATAGTTAATCCATAAAATTTCTATTAAATGAATCATACTATTTTCTTGTTTTCTCATTTGAAATACCTTCAAGATTGAAGGTAAATTCATTCGAAGATCATAAGATGCCACTAAATGGACTATAAACTCTTAGAATTCATATCTTATTTGAAGTAATTCAAAAATATTTTGTAAATATCAAAAGTATTGTACAACCCATTGAAAAATTGGTTTGTTTTGAATCTCGCGCAAAGCCGTCCGTAATTTATCAGTGTTAGAGGAAAGGCAGCTAGTTATCACCACCCACCGCCAACTCTTGGGCTACTCTTTCACCTACGGTTGAAAGGGTGAGCATGTTTGGTGTGATGGGGATTCGAATCCATGACCCTCAGATTGCGAGTCAAGCGTTTTAACCAGCTGGCCATGCCGGGCCAAAGTGCGTGTAATGTCATTAATACTTGAGCATTTGATCTATTGAATTTAACGTATTAAGTTACAGTTGAAATGCTAATTATAGCTTTATCAATCACACGTTGTTCGATCATAGCACTAAATGTGGAGAAACATAGAGCATAAAAGCGGTAAAATAGCTAAAAAACGACTTGAACAATTTTAAACATTCTCCTTTTCTAGTCAAACGTCACTTTTCAATAAAAGAAGAATGTATAAAGCAGAATACCTCGTCGATAGCACTATTAAAACAGAGTTGAATTAAAAGAATGTTATTAGGCTTGTTACTGGGTTGCTAAGTTAATAATGAAGCTTTTAGATTTAAATACAAAACGAAAAAATGCACAAATATAAAAAAACGTATTTCATAATTGGTTTGACTTCATTATATAAAGTTTGTTTGTAATTAAGCACAAAGCTACACAATGGGCTATCTGTGCTTTGCCCACCACGGGTATCGAAA
>NW_013667227.1:50132-62013 GCF_000517525.1 Limulus polyphemus | reverse complement strand
GGGCATTATATAAAGAACAAGAAATGCACGTCATTCCGATGATAAATGGTTAAGATATCTATAATGCATTTAGATCTCGTTAAATGGAAGAAGACTGATTGAGAAGTGGGAATTGAAACCTTGCCCATTTAACTCGTAAGCCAGCTATACATATCTTAGGATATGTTTCGTGTATTATTAGGAGGCCCTATTAAAATAGATAAAAACAATTACCTATTTTTCTGTTATAATTTTTGGCTAGAAACATTCACTCAGTGTCATCATTTATAAAGACAGCGCGCTAGGCCGACTGCATTTTACACGAGTAAGATGAAGATTTCGTTCTACTCACTATAAACCTGAAATGGCTCAACAACAACAGAAACAAAATCATTGAAATTTTTATTATTTTCTTCGTTTCACGTTTTACTCTAAAAGACGTGTACAGAGGGCTGATCGCACTTTATAAGAACGACTTCTATATGCTAATGTAGTATCGTGAGGCCACGGTTAACATGTCCAGCACCTATTATAGCTGGTTTACAGCTGATCATTTGGCAGTGCAGTGTCACCACAGAGATTATGGCTGAAGAATAAATAATATGTCACATTGTTTTCCGAGAATGGATACGTTCGTATAGCGAGATTGTTAAACAATGTAGGATTAAATCAGACAGAAAGAAGCCCGCAACGTCCTCCATGGAAGTAGAACAACTGTTACAACACAGCGTTTATGACAGTCACAAGCTTCGAGATCACACCCTAAGCCAATCTGAAACAATGTCCTCATCGCAAAGTAGTCATTACTATGAAAGAAAACACACCGCTCAACACCCTCCAAAACACACATTGTAATGAATCTGAGCATAGTTTTTTGTACCATTAGCAATATATATTAAAGAAGGATTTGAAGATGACAGATAATAAAAAGCCTAAAGCTCACGATTTCATGAGAAATATGGGCGAAGAAACTGAAAGCACAGTAACCTCACTCAACAACATTAAATTATGAGTCGAGTCTCCTGATGCAGTTTCAATATACTTTTGTTCTGTTTAAAAATGATCATGAAATGGATGTATATAAAAACAACAACAAAATATCTTAGGATACGCCTCGTGTATTATTAGGAAGTTCTTATAATATTATAATGATAATTATGTATTTTGTATAATCGTGATTGGTTAAAACATTCAATCAATGTGATCATTCATAGAGACATCGCAATCGACTGATTACACTTGAGATGAGTAACATAAAGATTACACTGTAATTATAACTTTATTAATCAAGTGAGGTTCGTCAATATCACTAGATGTGGAGAAACATGGGGCATGAAGTGAAACCACAAAAACTAACAGTTTTAAACATTCTCTTTTAACTAGTTAATCATATCTTCTTAAGAACAGAAGGATGCATTAAGAAAAAGGCCTCGTTGATAGCATTACTGTAATATAATGATATATTGGCTAAAAACATTCACTCAGTGTCATCATTCATAGAGCCATCGCACTCAGCTGACTGTACTTTAGATGAGAAAAATGAATATTTCTCTCTACTTACTAAAAACGTGAAATGGACCAACAGCGACAGCAACAAAATTATTGGAAGTTTAATTATTTTCTTCATTACACGTTTTATTCTACAACACGTGTACAATGGGTTGATCGGACTTTATAAGAACGACTTCTATATGCTAATGTATTATCGTGAGGCAACGATGTTACTATTTATCAAACTATGGAAGTTCTCATCTGAAAACTGAAAGATCATAAGTGAATAGGTGTTACTGAGCGCCAAGGTACGTGAGGAGTTCCACAAAGATTTATATAACCAGGAAAACTAACACATTATACAGTTTAAATACTAATATTTCATTACTTTCTTTTCAATAAATTTTTCCTGTGTTATTAGCTTCGATATGACAACATCTAAGACAAATCTGTTGAGAAACTTTTTATGCAAAGCAATGCTTATATTCATTCAAAGTATTTCTTTATAAACAGAAACTTAATTCATAAAGATTAAATTACTTCGGCTTCTGCAGATTTATCCGTTATGTTTTAATTCAGAAAATGAAAATGATTTTGGTTCTTTAAAACCAGATAATGTAAGTTAATGAAAATTCTTCACTTCGTGAATCATAGTATGTTTCGTGTAGTTTCTTTTAAAACAAATAAGCTCCTTTAAAAAAAAAAGAGGAATAAATAAGATTTACTTTTGAAATGCTTTTAAACGCATTTAGTTTACCTATAGTGAAAGAAGTGGGTACCTGTTGAAGTGTTTTTTTTTATCAATCACGACTCGGTTTTTACTTCGGTACATATTAGATAAAGTAAGAAAAAAATGTGTACCTAACATGAACTGAATAATTTAGTCTCCTTTTAGTTTATGTATGGTAAAAGCTATAACAATACTGAGAGAAATCTGTTTTTTGGGGCAATGGGATATTTGTGCTCTGCCCACCATGGGGATCGAAACCCGGTTTCTAGCGTTGTAAGTCCGCAGACATGCCACTGTGCCGCTAGGTAGCCTGAGATAGAAAGGACCTTTAAAACTTAGATTATTGAAATTTATTCCCACCGACTATTAAAACTAAACTTTGTAGGCTAAGAAAACGTTATAGATAGATAGACATTTAAAGATTTAAAGTTAAAATTACTTTTTAAATTACGACCGTGGTTGATTTGTATATTCATTATGACCTAAGATCAGTTATCAGTAATTCAAAGAACATACAACTTGATGAAATTGGATTTGGGAACACTATTGTTGCGTTGCTTAACAATGATAACTTAGCTTCATCTTACTGAATTAAATTTGATTATTTGAACTATTTACCACGCATGGCTTAATGGTAAACATGCCGGGCTGCGTTAAGAAAAATCCAAGGTTTGAGCACGAGATACACCACTGAACGCGCTTAACACAGTCAGCTGTGGATCATTATAAAAATAGCGTTCACATAGGCGGTTGGTACTGCTGGTTGCTTAACCTTCTCTTGGCTTGAAATTCTTATATTTTGGGACAGATATGTTTAAAGTTTAAATTTTGGGGTCTCTAGTCTGGTCACATAGCCTACGTGTCTTTCAAGTTGAAGGTACCTTTTATCAAGAAACAGTGACATCATAACTTATTACGCTTAATGTTATGAAAAAGTGTGTCAAGGATTACGTTCAGGTTAGATTATGATTTAAGTGAGAATAAGGAGTGTTAGTCGTTGAAATATTCAATATGTAAAACACAAATAGACAATATCTTAAGAAATGTTAGCTAAGGACTATTAATTTTAGTTCTTGATAGAAGCAAAGAAATATCTTTACCATTTAAATAAAAAAAATCGAAGGAAACATTTATAGTATATGGTAAAGTTGTGGTTTAAAATGATTTTACAGAAGAAAATAATTTTTCTATCGGATTATTTGTAAATGTGGCACGTCGTTTAAAAATATCAGGACAAAACATGTCTATTACTCCCACAACAGCAGGTATACCTGCAATAATAAAACAAACGTTACCAAATACACCATTAGGGTAACATTCTGCAACATTAGACAATATAAGTGTTGTTTAAGTAAATAAAATATATTATCTAAACTTTAATACCTTTCATATAATGTAAAAATAATCCTTACAGTAATAAAAGACATTAAAATTGCTATATGTCACAAAGTAAAGATGCTTCAATCAAAAATGAACAACTAAATTGTAGATTTGCGAGAACTGTTATAGTTGGTGAATATTGTAAAAAGACAATTGTAATAAACAATAACGTTCTATGTGAAGAATCAATCAGGTAGTGTAATTAGTGATCTTCTTTTCTAACTGATCTCTAATTGGAAAAGAGTGCAATGTAGTTTCGATTTAAATCTTTTAGAAATTTAAAGTAACACTTTAGGTTTTTGTAACTACCATATCTCGCTAAGCACAGTATTGTTTTTAAATAAATACATATTTTACATCTATAAATCATACAAAACTTTATAAAAAAATTTATTTACATTTTTAACACCCGCTATTAAAATAAATATTTAATAACAAATTCGTTATACTTACAGCATTGATAAAACTTTTACAGCAAATATTCGCTGATTAGTCAGCTAGGCTCCCGGCATGGCCAGGTGGTTAAGGCGCTCGACTCGCAATCTGAGGGTCGCGAGTTCGAATCCCATCACACCGAACATGCTCGCCCTTTCAGCTGTGGGTCAATCCCACTATTCGTTGGTAAAAGAGTAGCCCAAGAGTGGACTAGCTGCCTTCCCTCTAGTCTTACACTGCTAAATTAGGGACGGCTAGCGCAAATAGCCCTCGTGTAGCTTTGCGCGAAATTCAAAAACAAACAAACACCCGCTTGTAATTATAATAAGAGCTTCAATTATCGAGCTCTCCAGTTGACACAGCGGTATATCTGCGGACTTACAACGCTAGGAACCGTGTTTCGATATCAGTGGTGGGCAGAGCACAGATAGCCCAATGTGTAGCTTTGTGCTTAACTTCAAACAAACAAACAAATCAATTAACGAAGTTGAGTGATAATATTAATGTTAGTCAAACTTCAGATGGCGCTTCAGTTACCTTGATTAGACCTTTGTTATCAGAGCCTAAAATTTCAATAGTGATTGTATTTGGATAAATATCGCATCTATTATTTTCGATAAAACTAAATAGGAACTAATTTGAAAAACCACGTCTTTCTGTGTTTATATTGAAGCACCAAGAATTATTTAACAGAAACCCTATCTTTTCTAAACTTTGAAGTCCAAAGACCAAGAACACTGCGTTCAGATGCACTTAACTGGATTTAAGTATGTGTTTGTTTGTTTTTCTGTATAATTTTGTAGCTGTAACACTAATTTCTAAATATTTAAACAGAGATAACTTCTTATTTTTACACAGTCTAAAGCTTATCTTTAAAACCCTGTTAAATGAGTTATTATCCGATTTTTCTTTACCTCAAAAGAAGGCAACTGATAAGTAATTCCTTATGCACCAAGGTTAACTAAAACATTCGATTAGCAAAGGGAATTTCCCTATTTCGAACCTTGAAAGAGAAAAATATGTACACAGTCCAATTATGCAAAAGTTATAATGCACCTTATAAGTCCAAGAATTAGTAGGTTAAATCATAGAGCCTTGAAATTGAAGTTTTCCGTGCACGTAGGCTCTAAATGTATTCATATAAGCATATGTTATCACGAAACAACTGCTGAACTGATTTTAATAACATTTATAGTTGTTGCAGCTTTGAAAAATTTATTCGTATTTTCATTTTTCGAACCAACTGTAACTCTGAGGGCTTATAACTCAAAAATAGAGTTTCGATACGTGCAATGGACACAGCACAGATAACCCATTGTATAGCTCTGTGCTTAACATACAAAATTTCGAGCTCTTAAATTCATCTTTACTTTCAACGTGATTTTTTTTTATTTTTTGAAAACATGGATTTTAGTCAAAATACGTGATTCTCGTGAAGAATATAAAATTGTCATCGAGATTTTAACCATTCTGTAGTAGATCTTTTGATATTATTGAAATGTAACTATTTCATAAAAAAATGGTATTTAAAATCAAAGCCTTACAAAATATTAAGTAATTGTTGTCTTTGTCGATCTAGTTGTCTCACTGACACTTATATGTACTGATAAGCGCATAATAACTTATGACACTGATAATATGAAAAGAAGAAGAGAGGCAAGTAAAGGGTAACATATCATGCAATTGGTTACTAAGCTACATTGTTTAATACTCTAGCAGAGCAGAACCAAAAGTTGATAGCCAAATACTATAGTGCAGTGTATGTAACACGTATGAATTTAATGTTATCTACCTATTTGTGTTATAATTAGGTATAAATAGAAAACTTCACACGAAAAATACATTTTTGTCAGTTGGAGGAAAAAATTGCTAAAGACATAACTACAAAGATATAGTTGCATTAATATGTTACGTATTACATTTTCTAATAGCCTAAAACTGAGTTAAATTCTAATTTAGACTTAGTAGTTAAATAAATGTCGATATGTATCCAATTTATGATATTTGCCAACAAGATTGATACACACAGTTTTTTTAATACATATATATTTTAATATACAAATAACAATACAATTTACAATAACAGTTATTACAAACAATGTTTCATATACAAAAGTTTTATAAACTTACAAGCAATATAAAGTCTTCTTTTCAGTCTGGAACTTCCTTGATGTCATATCGAGGGTTCACGATGAGCGAGTTAATTTCGAGTTGACGTAAGTACAATTCATTTAATAGGGAGCTAGCTAGCTCTGTATTCGTCTCCGATTTTTTCCACCGATGACGTTAGGTAATGTTTTCGTAAAAATACTAATATCCGATGGGAATCCACTGAATTTAAATAGTTTGTAATGTTCGAACTTTATAAACGTTCCTTGTCAAATATTTGAAGTTTTCCGATTAATAAGCGTTAATCACAATTATAGCTTCCGGGGTTTATAGTATACCAACTATAACAAACAAATAATATATACTGTTTATAGGCGCGTTGAGCTTGTGGAGAGTTTCTCGAAAATTCATATTACGTAACAATACAAAGCTACACTAATGTTTACGTACACACATATATTGTTGCTTCTTACATTCGAGAATCTTCTACAACTTTAGAGAATAGGCGGGAGTTTCACAATACATATTTAACATTACACGTTATGTAAATTTCTAAATATAAATTTAATTTAAAGCTACATCGATATTTATGTAAATGTAGAATAATAAATCCGTCACAAATAGCACCGCACCCCCCCCCAAAAAAAAAAACAGCATTGGGGATATATATCTCATTTCATCAGAATCTTATCAAGTGCAAGCGAAAAACTTTAAGGCTCTTACAAAATATATTCGGTGCTAATAAAACCATCTGCTTAAACCCACTTGGTTTCGAGACCGTGAAATCCCACTATTCGGTCAGAAAAGAATAGTCCAAGAGTTGAATGGGGTGCTATTGATTAACTGCCTTTTCTCTAGTCTATCAGTACCTAACTAGGATCAGCTATGCTTTGCACGAAAAACCTGAAAAAAAAAAAGAGAAGCAAACCCAAGTCCAGCTACCGTTCACTATGTGTGGCCAGTTGTGTATATGGTTGCAACACATTTTCAACACCAGTCAATGCAATAAAACTGATATTGATGATAGTACATTTGTGTTATGAAATATTGCAATAAATAAATAGAACAAAATCCCACCTCAGTGGCACAGCGGTATGTCTGCGGACTTACAACGCTAGAATCCGGGTTTCGATACCCGTGGTGGGCAGAGCACAAGATAGTCCATTGTGTAGCTTTGTGCTTAATTACAAACAAACAATAGAACAAAATAACTTTCCTACATAGTTCAAAATTATACAATATATCAGTCTCCTTATCATTGTAATGAAATATTCTTATTTATTCATAATGATATTAAAGGTCTTATTCTCATAAAAAATAACAACAAAACCTACCTGAATATTTCGATGTTGCTAATAGATCACCATGTCCACAATCTAAAATAACAGCTCACCAGACAAATGTTAATTATGTACAAAACCCATAATCATTGCGTAGGTATGACTACTATTATACACATATCTTAATGATGACCTTGTGTGTCTAGTGCATGCTACTGAAAAAGTAAAAATATATATATAGTAAATACAGAATCAGTAATTATGGCTATACGTAATACTGTCTATGGAGAGTTAATTATGTTATTTCTAGTATAGAGTAAGAATGTTGAGAATAAACGGAAACTTTGCACAGCCTTTATTATCTAAGAAAACAAAAATAAACACACATTAATAATCAGTATTTGTCAAGAGCAGTTTTAGACTACTCACTCCATTAAACAACTTGTGTGAGACTTATGACTGTTTGGTTTATATTTTCCAATAGAAAGATATTGTATATTTGTCAATTTTTGCTTCATGTTTTATACCAGCTAAACCCTTGGAGTACTCAAGGTTCACCCTGTGATGATTTAACTTTGCATGATCACATATATGTCATGGTTGATGCATGTGTTTTTTGTTTTTTTTAATCGAGCACGTAAAGGTTTCATTCTCTAGAAATATCGCACAAGCTGGATTTCGGAGCTACGCAATAATACATAATATTTTGCGCACTTTACACTACGGGTGCGTCATAAACATGAAATTCAACTCTCAGCATGGACTATGAGTGGTAGGGTGCTGCTAACTGGCTGCCTTCAGTAGTTCAAAATTGGGAACTGCGGCACATAGCCTTAGTAGCGTTGTCATAAAGACAAAATACAAATAATACAAATACGAGAAGCCATCGACTTTTAAGCTACTTTAAAGAAACGTTTCGTGTCCACATCCAAATTGTACTACTATAGTATTAACAAATTTCTCTTTAGGATAATTGCTTTCTATATGACAAAGTCTAGTTATATTAACTCTGCCGATTTTGCTAAGATATCATCTGCCTGAGTTTGACGTTTGTTCCGGAGAAAAAACCAGTTGACGTGACATTACATTGTAATAGTAAAGATTAAGCTTCCAGGATTTTTCTCAGGAATATTGACCTTAGTCTTATGTTTCTCTTTCAACTCATTTATTAATTAATTATTAAGTTCATAGTCCAAGTATGGGCAATCCTTTTGTTCGTACCTTCCTTAACTTGTTTACCTTGCAAAATTAATAGGTTTTACTTAATTCTGCCTATCATGCCCCTTGCTTTTGAGTGCGATATATTGACGACATTTATATTCGGAAAGTGCTAATAATTGTTTTAATTTTTTAACAAACATCAGTTAGAATAAACGTTACATTTCCCTTTTTCTTAAAGCTCGCAAGATTGACAGAGGTTATGCCGCAAGAGCGTAGAAGAAACCTATCCATATTAGACTCTTTATTCCTTAAGACAGTGCAACACCTTTCCTATTGTATTTGGATTACATATTTGTAGTGTGTTCTTATTATTTTAACAAATAAATCTTACTAATTAGAATATTTATCTATGAGATCCATTTATTTAGGTTACATTAAGTAAACCAAAAAATACACAACGCCTGTTCTGTCTGATAAGCCCCCCAGTGGCACAGCGATATGTCTGCGGACTTACAACGCTAGAAACCGGGTTTCGATACCCGTGGTGGGCAGAGCACAGATAGCCCATTGTGTAGCTTTGTTCATAATTACAAACAAACAAACTGTCTGACAACTGCCACCAACTATGAGGATGTTAAAAATACACTTTGGTTTCCTATTTTATACTGGGTCGATTCGACATCAGATGTAGAAAAATATTATAAGTTAAGGCAGAAACCATCATTTGTTGCTTCTTCACTTTTGCTCTAAGAATCTTAGGATAACTTGTTTCAGGTTGCTGATATCCTAGGGGTTATTTATAATTAGCATTTTTAACAGCACCTCGCTCTCTTGATTGATTAATTTGGAAGGGTTTCATAATCTATTTCACTCCTTCTCAATATATGTGGAAATTGCATTCTATTTATGTTTTTTTCTCTTTTTTTTATCTATAAGTCCACCTTATTCATGGGTCTGCTTCTTAATGATTTTCTGTGTGTGTTCTAGTCGTCTTGTTGCTCAAAAATAGTTTCCACTATTTCTTTAGGTAAGTTATCTCATTACGTCTTTCTACTTCTATTTTTTTTAGGATGGCAAAAATAAAAAAAGTTTTCATTTCATCAAAATACAGACTATATGAATGGTAGGATTCATGATGCTAGAAAAATAAGAAGTTTTGACAGAAATGAATAAAAACCCTGTAACCAGAGCGCTTTCGAAAGGTTATAGGGTTTTTATTCATTTCTGAATGGTAAAATGTTATTCGATTTTTATCTTTCAAAAAATGTTAAATCAGTTTCACCCACATGATCAAATAAACATTAGCATGAGTTATGATGCTTTACGACAAAATGTATTTATTCCTTTTAGAAGGTTTGATCAGTTTAATATTGATCTTTTGATGGATGAAATTTCGAAAACTTTGATGTCTACTGAATGCTTTTTAGAAATAGGATGGTTTGAATTTGATATCATTCATGCTCAAGTGCCATAGAGAGAAGGATGGTCCATTCAGACTTTTTAATATGTTTGATGATCCTATAAAAGTTTATAATGCTAAATTGCATACAAAGTCTATTTTATATCTGAGATAAGTTTGTGATAATCCATTTTTTTATGAAGGTTTTGTATGTATATAATTGTATTTATTGCAGTTTATGTTACAACTCATGCTCTTTTAAAATTGTATGATATGATATATCGGTTAGGAGAACATGTTTTATAGTTTGATACTTATTCAATTATATGTTTTTCGTCCTACCGAATATATTCCTCCTGCACGGTATTATCTTGGATATTTTACTAATGAAGTAGTTGAAGTGTAAAATTAAAGGAATTACTTTAGATTATCGTAATTTTGAAATAATTAACTTTAACACAATACTCGATCTTGTTCTTCGTAAATGTTTAGATGATTATGAAAAAAGTGAAGTTGTAATTATAGACTCTTTAAAATCAAGCGAACATAAATAATGAAATTATTATTATAAGTGAAGAGAAAATATATCGAATTATGTATGATGAAATGATATCAGAAACAAATTATAGAACCATAATATAGGGATACGTTGATTTATGATTGGCTACGTTAGTTCATTGAACTGATTTATGACTAATTGAATTTTATTAGTATTAACCTTACTATTATCCATTCAAGAGGCACATTGCATAAATTCATCAATTGATAATAGTTTTTAGATAATGTTGACAAAAGGTTAAACTAGCGTAAGCCTAATTTCTTAAATCTTTACAATTAAGTAGATTTAATATTGTATTATAATAGGCTTAGCGCAACTTCCTAATTTCTTAAGTTTTTATGTTAAAGTAGGCTTAACGTTACGTTAAAGTTAGTTTAAAAACAATATATAATAAAAAAATTTCAAGAAATATTTGAGTAAAACCACAAACAAGATAAATGGAAATAGGAATAGCTGAAACTCTTTATTTAGTATACCAATGACTTCATATGATGAAACATTATCTTATACAATTAATAAACGTAATGGAAACATTTAATATGATGAATTAAAATACTCTTAAAGAATATGGGATCACATACTTTTAATGACTTTTTATATAATACTGCAACATCTGAAATCAACACTTTTCATTTTATAATGTTATGAAACTTTTTTTATTTGAACCAGCATTATGTATTCAACCAGGTAAATATTGATGAAGATGGAGTGTTTTGTACTCGTCAGACAAGAGTTTTGGAAAAAGACAATTTGTTATTTAAAAGTTAAAGAATATCATTCGAAAGTAAATGCTGTATCATTTCCTCATAATGAATATTAGAGATTCGTATTATAATTATATACATATTCAGATAATGTAGAAGTTGTTCAGAATATTCCAGAATATTTGTTACGTGATCATATAATTCAAACTACATGTTATTACAACTTGTCTCAAAATTCATTTACCATGAATAATCTAGCTTTAAAATTTAGGAATATTTCAGAAATTATTGTTATTTTAAAAACTTGTTTGTTGTTAATCACAAAGCTATTCAATGGGCTATCTGTGGTCTGCTCACCCGGGAATCAAAACCCGATATGTTAGCGTTATAAACTCGCAGACCTAGAACTGAGCCACAGGGAGCATCTTCAAGGGAATTTAGTTAGAAATGATTTATGTGATAACACAGGCTTGCGATAGTTTTATTATCTTGAAAGTGTTACATGTTCAAAAGTAATTCCTGTACGTTGAATCCGAAAAGTATATCTATTTTTCTCCACCACGTACCGATTTTTCACAAAACGCTATATGTACTTTTACATAAGTGAATCATTTCATTGAAATCGGGTCACATTCTTTTATGCTTAAAATGTTG
>NW_013667227.1:36170-50122 GCF_000517525.1 Limulus polyphemus | reverse complement strand
GGCTATAGATTACTCTAGACCAATCGTGACGTGAGTCTTATCGATCGTTCTAGAACCTAAACATGAAAAACATAATAATAAAAAATTTCATTGTGGTAAATGAAATAATAATTTGATCTACTAAGAAGTTTGTAAAAAATCCCTACGTGATAGAAAAAATGAATATTATTTTCGAAATCTGCGTAGCTGAATTATGAAAAATTCGTTATTAAAATCAAAACAACTTCTATGCAGTTTAAATTCGCAGACCTGTGTAATTTACCTTTTCACATTCATAACATAAATACTGATAACGATAATGAAGATTTATATTAAATAATTCTGAATATCTTATATTGTTTATTAAAAACATATTTTGATACAAACTTTGAAAATGAATGAAAGATAAATTCAAATTCTTGTAAAGAAGTAAATAATTTAAAACCAATGAATGAAACATATGTTGCTTAGTGTTGTTTAAAAAACATATAATTACTTCTAAGATAAATAATTTATCATAACACATGAGTAGTTATTGAACTATCAAATGATCATACATAATGAATTTAAAATAAGAAAAAGTGATTGACAAATGCTAAAATATAAAAGTGTGTAAGATTAAAGTAACCATTACATGTATTTATCTGCTCCTACAGCTTATGGAAAAACAATTTTTTTAAATAATTAAATTAGAATAAGGATTTTTTGTTGATACTCCACCACTCCACCATAAATATATATCTGGTGTTATGATGAATGGTGAGAAGGATATTAATCAGTTACATTTTATAAAGAGGGTACAGTACTTCATATTAAAATAGTTTTAAATGTACAATTCAGCAAGTTACGTGACAAACACAGCCGATATATATTTGCGGTTGGACAACTTGTGTTATAACTAGATTTTGAAATCTTTGCGTTTCACGAGTAGTGTGGTTTCACCGAAAATTGATGGCTTTCTATAAGGATATGCAACAGCCCTTACCGAAAGAAAATATTAATACTTCCAGATCATAGAGTAACGTTCAGATTGAGGGACTTACAATTTCGAGAACAGGTATATTACTTATACTTAATGGCATTGGGAAAAAAAAAGATATGAATTAACTTGGGGATTGTTTGTTTGTTTGTTTGTAAATAAGCACAAAGCTACACAATGGGCTATCTGTGCTTTGCCCACCACGGGTATCTAAACCCGGATTCTAACGTTGCAAGTCCGCAGACATATCGCTGTGCTACTGGGGGGGCTAACTTAGGGAATCATGACCATCCAGAAAGAGACCTGGAATAAGGCGTGCTCCAGAATAATTAGTCTTCGTTCTCATAATTCACTTAATGGAAAATATACATCTATTGCTTACGTCTCATATTCATATTCACAATATTTTACGTACTGTATAAAATGGCCCTAAAATATAGTCATATCAGAAATAGGTAAATGAGTGAGAAGAAAAAGATCTGTGGCGAACCATTAGTTGCTTGTAAGTCTTTAATTTCAGGGTCCTTGGCTATCCTATAAACAATAGTAAATCCTTGTAGTTTGAATGAAACATAAATACTTTCGGAATTATCATAATCTTTGCCTTTAAAACTTCTTATGTATTATTTCATATATTTTTATAAAGCTCATATCTTATTACTCTTTTGATTGCCTAAATTGTTAAACAAATATAACAAATGGTGTAGTTTCGAAATCAAATTGTTTGTAAAAATAGTTGAATAGGAATAAATTCAATTAAAATATGTATACAAAAAGTTGGACCATTTTTCTATATGTTATATAACACTCGATCGTTCCAACTTTGAAAACACCTCAGTTAATCCTATTTTACCAAAGTGATTCAATGTGTTAAAGGTAATGTAATATTTTTCCAAAATCAACAATTGAGCCGTCATAAACAAATCATTATTCTTTAGATCGAAAAATGTACCCACATTAACAAAAAGTCTCGTTATTCAGAAAGTTGCAATTTTGTTTCTTCTTATAGCATCAACGCTTTAACTAGATTCGACGTTATTAGGTAGAGTTATTAATAATACTATCAAACGCTATTGTAATGAACAATTTCAAATCTATGATACTTGTTTCAGAAAATGAATTAAAAATATTACTAAAACAGATAATAAGAAGTTTCATGGTAATTTAAGAGGTTTAATTGAAATAATAATATTGATGGTTGAACAAAATCAGTATTATATAAGGATAATTTCAGCGATATTTTAATGACTCAGATCAAATTAGAAGTGACGATGTACAGCAGATCAACATAATTAATGTTATGAAAATGACAAAATGTACACCAACTCCTAAAACAAGATACACTACCTTCATTTGCAACATCAACATCTAATTAAAAACGACATGTTACATCTGTTTAATGCTTCAACTCCTCAAAAAACTGACACGACAGATTTTCATTTATTAACACCAGAACAATTTTTAAGTACTGAAGAAAATGAAAATGCATTTACATACAAAGAAAAAACAACTTCCGATTAGAAATGAAAAAAAACAAAGGCTAATGAATCACTTTAAAAAGTTTCATTGTATGTATTGAAAGAAAATATGAAAACAATTATATATTCCAAACACTGACACATATTTTATATTAAATATAGCGATTAGAGCTCCCTCCACTCAATAGAGGTATAAACGTACTAAAACTTGATGACTTTTTGATGCTGTTATAAAACATCCTGAATATATTTTTCAATGGATTTTTTATGAAAATCATGGATTATGATTCATAACATTCTGCAAGTATTCGATCACCTATGAAATTTTGTCAAACACTGAAATGATTAGGAAAAATATTAGCTTATCACAAATAAAACATTGATTAGAAATTCAAAATAAATAAATAAGATGTAAATTTCTCGAAATAATTGTTTTATATTATTACAATAACAAAACATTTTTACCAAGAAAATCAACAATGACGAACTGATATTATCTTTAGAATGATATAATAAAGTATTTTGTTATTTGCTTACAGAAAATATTGTTGAGCGTCTCAAGAGCACACTTAAAACGAAAATGTTGAAATATTTTACTACAGACAATACTTATCATTATTTAGATATTTTACTTTTTACGTGCAGCTATGTGGTTTTATGATAGAATTGTTCATGAAACTATTAAAGATAGTACAATTTTACCTTTTCATTTTCATCAAGTAAAATTATTAACCGGAAAGATTAATGTAAGAATTAAAGTTCTCTCATATAGTTTTATCATGTGTAGAACTGAACAAAATACACTGAAACCTAAAATAAAATTTCGTACATCCGTTTATGTTTCTAATGTTAAACTAAGCCCACTCACAATAAATGATTTATGCATATTATTAGAAATAGAATATCTTATTACACGTGTAATTATGAAAGCATTCACTATTAATAAAAAAATATCAAGCAGTACTTTAGATAAAGTATTTCTTGAATAACTACCCCAACTTACTGTTGCGTCAGTAATGAGGTTATTAATAGTTTTTATTATCATAATCCATTTCATTCATAACATATTCTATAGATGGTGAAATTATTTCAACCTGAAAAGCTTAGAACCAAATTTTATTGATGATATATTTTTTTAATCATATGAGTTTATTCTCTGGAATGGGACAAATATTTGAACCACATAAAACTATAACTATTATATTATTATAACTATTAGTAAATAAGATTATAAAAAAGTGCTTTAATCTTCTAATTCGTTCCAGATCAGTCAGAAAAATTTTATTTGTATCCTGTATATAATGGTTATGTTTGAATTGGAATATATTTCAGACTAGCATTAGAGAAAATAATCAGTGCTATTATCTATGAAAAATTTAACAGTTTAATTGAAATCGACAAATACAAAACATAGTATTAGATTGTTAATGAATATACTTCATTACAAATAACAAGTTACAAATATAATTCATTAACAAGAGAACAGTTTTAGCAGTTTCCCTGTTACAGATTACCATTCTTTCCTTTCTCAAATATTTATAATATTTTTTGTAATCTGTTTGTTCTATTATGTATAAATAGGTAGCAATTGGAGAAGTATAATAAGTTATGATAAAATATCTTAATTAGTTGTGACTTTATATCTACTAATCTGTATGTATTTTTTCTCTTTCGAAAAATTTATCTCCTCAAAAATAGAATTGTAATATATATCAATTTCAACCATAGGGATCCAAAGTTTGTGGTCAATATTGTATCCATGTACATTCAACAATGAGATATTAAGGTCTTTTTATTCGGAATATTATGTTCCCATTTGATATGAATTTCTATGAAAACGATTGGTTTGTGTGTTTAAATTTGTAAAATTATTACATCCTTCTTGGCTCTAAATATTTTATATAAATGATAAACGTTATTCCAACACTTTTAGCTCTTGGGTTCCTGGTATGGTTGTAAAGATCCTTAAACTCCTGAGAAAAATGGACCCTGTAATGACGTTAACATTTCTATCTACCTTCAATTTTCAGTAGATCAACTTGTTAGAATAATTCGTTCATTATAACGTTTTTACTTACAAACGCTCAGCTAAATTCAATAAAATATTTTAAATTCATAACTTATATGGTGATGTGCTTTAATAAAAGGTGGAATGAACAAAAAGCAAAAGTACAATGCACAAACATATGTATAATGATTTTTTAAATTTCATATAAAATTAAAATATACAGTAATAACAAATATATGAATGATAAAAAATTACTTATATCAAAATATTTACCTAAGATAATATTCATAATAATAAAAAAAACATAAGTACTGAACAAGATTATTTTTCTTCACCCTATTCTTCATTCATACTTTCTTCCGATTCCGATGTTATGCTTACTTTTATGTAAGTAAAAACATTAATGATGATTCTAGTCATATAAAAGCTTTATTATCCGGCATCTGCTGAACCTGGCAAATGCCGGATAAGAGAAAATTCGAGTTACAAAAGGGTTTCCCTTGCGATATTTTACAGGACAAAATTTGGTACCTTGTTAAAGTTCTAAAGTGCAGTATTTCTACATCACCCATAATAATAACTATTTTAAACAGCAATAAGTGTACAAAACATTAAACTCTGTAAAAACATTTGTAGGTTCAGAATTTTAAATCACATTACAGGCGATTAACATTAAAGCATGCCGGCAGGGAAGAACCTGAACAAAGCCACAGCAGCGCCATTAAGTTACAATGAACATCTGTATTTAGAGCAGTCTCTTAGATCCATTTTTTAAAGAAATCGTTAAACGCTAGACAAAAGTACCAAACTTTGCACAGACACTCTTTGGGGCCTACCAATAAATATCAGAAGGGATATCACCTGATTCGGTTGCCATTTCCTGCCAGATATATTGGGCACTGAATATGACTTAAAACAAGACTTTTAAATTTACTCCTGCGATGATTGTATCTTTAATGTTCAATTTTTCTATTTAAAATAGGTCTCTTTTAAGTCTCATATGGGCAGGGATACGTTTCAAAGTAGTAACAACCATATGTAACAAAAAAAGTTGATAAAATGAAAAACTCGAAGACCATGTACACATAATCTAAGTTATGATCCAAACAAAATATAACTTTTCATTAGAACATTTTTCTATACTACTGGGAAATAAATATTTGTCTATGAACAGATTTACTATCAGGAAATCTACATGTTTAGACATCTTCTTGTCCATCTGTATGTCTATCCATCATTTGACTGTCCATTTAGGAATCCCCAACAAATACAACTAACACGTCAACGTAACTCTCCAAATGTGTATATGCATATAGCTTAACATACATAAAGCATAAAACTTTGAAATGGTTTTAATATTAGATTTTCATTAAACAATGTTAGATTTTGTGGATATTTGTTTTAGAGTAGCTAGCTATGCATCTGCTGGGACTTTGATAGTAAGTCCAGGTGGTTGATAGCCTATGGTGGTCAAAATGATTATGCAAAATATTATACAAACGGATAGAAAAAGTAAAATGGATTGGGAAGTACGTATCATTTGCTTCAAAGGTGGTGGAGACCCTAGATGTCTTACAGACTCTCACCATAAAAATGGACTTAAAGTGTACAGAAACGTTTTTCATATTGTAGAAGAGTTCAAAGAAGTGGGTACATTGCCTGTTGAGACATACTTTAAGGGAAATAGTACAGCACAATTATTTCAAGAAAACAAAGCGAAATGGCACAAGTATTGACATCTCATGTTTTCATCTACTAAGTTACAAAGAGCCAGAGAAAATATGTCAAATAAATGGAAGCAAGATGCTAATAGTAAAAGTCAAAATGCCAATCCACTGGGAGCCCAAATCAGGAATGCTGCATCTTTGCTCGGACGCATCTGGTAAATGGCACCATTGCCCAACAATAAAACTAGATTATGATCTAAGGGCCATTGCCACATAACTCCAAGATGCTGCTTTGCAGGAAACAATTTCAGGAGGGTACCTAGTGGTCATTGAGGCAACATATGACTTTGACTGTCTCACAAAATACAGAAACACAAACAGAAGTACACAAAGAGCAGAAACCATTCCAGACGCAAGTGATGACGAATGAATTCTGCAGGCACTGATTTTTGCAGAGTTTACACCATAAATTGAAAATATTATGAAAAAGGGTACCTACATATTCAAGCTATCTGAGCTACACTGCATGTAGTTGAAATGTCTCAGAGGTGTTGGAGTTGACAAAACCATAAAAAAGACTCAAGCTATAGGTGTTTGGCAGATTTGCTGGAGAATGTTGGGAACAGTCTGATGGCAAAAATGTATTGTTTTTATTCAATGAAGAGCTAAATAAACTGCTGAAGGAAGCAGCAGAAAACTGTGACTTGAAAATTGAAACACTTTCAATGGCAAAACTGGTGAAAATATGTAGAAATGAGATTTTTGACTGGGGTCGATTTGATTTCAATTGAATCTGGTGGCTGCCACGAGAAATCTTTACCAACAAGTCTGAAAGGCCTGGTCTCAATGTTACTCAATGGACCCATTGTACAAGACCACGACAATGTGGTTTCTAAGGCATGTCTCACCATTTTACAGCTGATATATATCAATACAAGGATCAAAGTTGTCCAGAGAGTTTCTCCATAACAGGCCAAGAGGAACTAGAGAAGGAAGCTTTCATATACTGGGCAGCTTCTCATGCTTCTCTCTAGCCAGACCACACAGATCCAGCAGCACTGAATGGCCTTTTCTCTTCTATGAGAAAGCAGCAACATCTAAAGGCAGATCACAATATACCTTAATATTGATCAATTTTCGATGATGGTCTTTTACCAACCACTGTTTACTTTTACAAAGTTAGTCCAATGGCACTTCCCTGATATGCATGAAGAACAACACTATGTGGTGATGTTTGGTGGATTCCACGTTGAAGCGGCTTTATGGCACTCCATTTGAAAACTCTTAGAAGAATCTGGTTGGACAATTGTATTATGTGATGCTTTAGTGGCTTAATCTGAGACTGCTGAATTGTTCTTGAAGGAATCTAACCTAACAAAAACTAGGAACAATCTTGATATTTGCCTTGATAAAGCTTCAGAAGGATGCATGGCAACTAAGGATACAGAAACTTCCTTTGAAACTTGGAAAGAAGACATGAGTAAGCAGAGTCCAACTTTCCAGTTCTGGAACATTGTTCTAGAATTCAAGAGTCTTTGGAGGCTCTAGCACCCTGGTGATTTGATATGGACAGAACAAATTATGGAATATGAATCCCAATTCACATCAGGGACATGAAAGCTCTACCAATAAACATCAAAGAGAATTTCTCATAATTCAGGGTCCTTTCAAAGACAGACAACAAATTTTCTTGCATGCCACTTGACCAAGGTT
Source organism: Limulus polyphemus (assembly GCF_000517525.1). NCBI lineage: Eukaryota > Metazoa > Arthropoda > Merostomata > Xiphosura > Limulidae > Limulus > Limulus polyphemus. The sequence goes on along the minus strand of NW_013667227.1, from coordinate 42,298 downwards.
AGGGGCAGAACAAAGAATTTGTGAAAGGGTCGGGGGGGACAACTGGACTACAGAAAACCCAGCTGTCTTTAGAAGATGGATGGTGGCAAGACCTCAGGAAGCCAAACTACTTGAGAACTTTGAGACCAAGTGTATGGACAAGAACAGCAAAAACAAACAACAACAGTATAAACAAGACTCTTCAACCCAGGAAACCTTCAAAAAGTAAATGACAAGCTTGTTTGATACAATAGCAAGCATGAGGAACCTATTCCTAAATGACTGTACAGAGTTGTTGGTCTTGGATACTCGAAACTGTACTAGCGAAGATGTGGTAAGTATAGTCTGTACCATTGAGAACCTGGGCATATTTCAATACAAAGAGATAATGTCAAAGATGTCATTGTGGACAGGAGTACTTCAACCCACTAGACCACCGAGAAGAACAATCTGCCTCTTTTCAAGAAACCTCAGTCAGTCAGTGACTAAGGCAAAGCAGCAAGTAGTCACACTGAAAAGTGACTGTAATTTCTTTGGTCGTCTGTATGTTGTCAGAAAATTCCGAAATTGGAACTTGTAAGAGTTCTTCTCTCAAGAGAATCATCCTTTGCCACCAACACTGTATAATGGTGGAAAAATCTAATTGCCGTTAAATAAACCAGACTTTTTCAGCCTACTGGAAGAAGGATCTCAGCCCCAAGCTCCAGCTTTTTACCATGCTATAATATTTTATGGTACAGCCATATTTCATACATTATCTATCCACCAAGTATCCACCTTTAGTGAATATGTTAACTATGTATTCCTGCTTTGGACAAAGTAGCAGTTGCAGAATAGTGACAGGGTGGACATCGGGTGGGACATTTACAAAGATGAGAGCATTAAGAACTCAACCATGGATAAGAGAGGAAAAGGGATCAGACAGAAAGTTAAAGAAATTAACAAACTTCCACTGAATTTGCAAAACTTTCTCAGAGATACAAAGAACAAGGAAGAACTCATCAGCCTTGTTACACAAAAGATGTATGCCCAACGTTATGATGCTGGAAAAGAAGTCTATATCACATCAGGTTAGTTTCTTACATGCAAACATGCAACAAGTGATATAAAATTAGACCATGATAACACTTTGTACAGTTAAAAGAATACTACTTTATAGCATCACAGACTTTTGATTGTCTGCATTTGAGTTGTTCAAACTTATGATGTGTTCTGATGTTGTGTTGCATTTATTCCGTGTCGAGAGGGAAGTCCTTCCCAGAGATCACAAAGACTTTTATCTCCATGGTAGCACAGCCATTTCAGCATCTTGAGCTGAGCTCTTCTATATTTTAGTTACTGGAATGATACACTTGTGTCTTCTATGACAAGACAACCCACATAGAAACTGACAATGAAATGTGAAATTATCTCTTCTCAAAACAGTCTCTCTCCACATTATCCCAACCTAGGTACCATCTTTTTACTGAACTGCAGTCTTACCGTTTTGTTTCCTAACTATGTAATTAAAGACAACGACCCATTGTTTTATTTTCAGGCAGTACTTGTGCAACAGAAAAGCAAGAGAAGCAAGACTGAAATGATTTGAATGTGTAATATAAAATGAAGAAGGGTGTGCAGTAAGAAGTGCATCGTAAATGCCAGTGGATGTACGAGAAAATAGAAGACAGAGAATACGGTGAAAGACGTAATAGATATAGATATGAAAGAGGTCGCTGCAACTAGAAGTGATGAACAGGGCCGTAAACTACGGATAAGGAAAACTCGAGTGGCTGACCCGATCATAAAAAGAAGAAAAAAATAGCATTATAATTAATTAGTGATCATAGTGAGGAGTGAGTTTGCCTGGAAACTATGCGTCGGACGTTGTCTAGTCGCTAGTGTGCCACATTGTGAAACCGAGTATTCATGGTTCGGTTCCTACTGCAATAAAAATCGCGCTCTGCACCTTGGGGTGTGCGGGTGAAGAGTGAAGATTAAATACCTCTATTAGTCTAAAGTAGCCCAGTGGCTGGAGGTTGACCTGTTGACTCGATACCTTTATTCTAGTTTATCAGTTCCAAATTAGGGAAGGTTAGCTCGGATAGCTCTGTGCGCAAATATTTGAAACAGACAAGATACAGTGGTGAGAATAATGCCCTCTTTCTAAGTATTCAAAAGCGACAAAATCGTTGAATTGTTTTCATTCTTGAGACCATACAGATAAGTATTCTTTTCAGTTAAGCAATTTTCTTATTTGTGCAAACTTTTATTGGAAATTTTCAACGATTTCTCGGTAATAAAGAGCGCTAGGCCAACGATTTCACTGGGTTAATGTTAAAATTGATAGTAGATGGTTTCTATGCACGTTTTTAAAGAATGTAGGTGTGGATAATGGTTCTTGTGTGAGATTTGATTATATTGTGCTATGGAAAGTACCTTTGTTTTCAAAATACTAGTAAATATATTAGATGTATCAAAACTGTAGGTTGAGTAGTCCAAACTTACATTTGTTTTCCTGTTTTTGTATTACCTTTGAGAATAGAACTCGTATATCCTTGACTCGGTTGGTCGAATACTGGATAGAAATTAACATGGATTTCTAAGTCTAAACTACGTGACTGTTAAATGTTAGAATGCGTATGGAATAACAAACTTCTGTTTGTTCCCACCTATGTGGTAATTGTTGGTGTTTATCTAATAATTGCTTATATTTGTTTGATAGTTACTGGTATGTGGCAGAGATGTATTTGATCGTTGTAATTATTGTTATGGATCTGATAATTATGGGTATATAATTGGGATGTATGGTCATTTTTGGTGTTTATCTAATAATTGCTTATATTTGTTTGATAGTTACTGGTATGTGGCAGAGATGTATTTGATCGTTGTAATTATGGATCTGGTAATTATGGGTATATAATTGGGATGTATTAGATCAGGCGATTATTAGCGTTTGACAAAATTATTGCTATTTGCTTTTTTATTGCCGTGATGTACCCAGTATGCGACTCATAACTTTTAATGTATGACTTAAAAAGAAATTAATCACATTATAAAACTAAGTAAGCAAAAAATGATTCACCATATTTTTGTAATCTTGGTGTAGAAACCTATAAATGTTTACCTGCTAGGTACATCTGATTGTTCTTGTTTTTACCTTTGACTGTTCCACACAACTTCTGGAGACATTTTATGTATTGAAATGAGCATGCGTATTGTCTTGCCACTAAGTATACGAATAATAATAATAAAATATATAGAAATATTAATAACGGGGATACAACTAACATACATAAATTTAGAATTCCTATCCTATTCGTACTCATATATATTTATTTAAATCAAAAGGAAATTTTTTCATGAAACATACATTAAAATTTTATAAAAAGTTTGTCAGGAAGTATAACTAAAACACCACATATGCATGTCATAACTATCCATAAAAATTGGAAAATGTAGTATCTTCTTAATAGCATCTAGACATGGAAAATTGTTCCTAGTCATTATTATGGTTATCATTCAGAAACAACAATTTCCATACAAACCAGTGTGATATAAGATATTGTGCGTTAGTGACATCATATACATATGAACAATTTGCATTTAATGCATACATACAAATAATTTAGTTTCATATAGGATCTATGTTACTTTCCAAAGATATCTGAACCTGATTAGGCACAAAGGGAAAAAATATATAATTAAAATGTACTAATACTAAACATACTAACAAAAATATGGGAATCACCACAAGGTAATCCTAATACTTTGTTTGGTTTGACTGAAAATATTTAGATTGTTTTAGATATTATCTCCTCATTTCTAATAATTTGGATGTTCTAAACGAGTAAGATTAGTTTGGTTGTATGCTTACCAACATTATGTACGTTTCGCTATAAAAAAAAATCACTTAAAAAATAGTGCTTTAATAATACACAATATATATATATATATATATGCGTGTACATATTTTCCTAAATTGCTAAATGCTGTACTTATTCATCATATACAGCGCATAATAAATCATACTCGTGTTGTTGAAGGCTGTGTTTTCTCTAGTTACAGCAGTTATAGAACATGAAGATGAAATACAATGCGAACGAGATTTTAAAGCTTTCTAACTATAGTTAATTATCATAGTACGGAATCTTGGTGTCCTTTACGTGAACTGGTAAGATATATTTTCCTATCGTATGACTAGTTGGTCAATTAAAATAAATGATACACGTATCTCCAACGCCCTACATAGGACAACAACGTGATTAAAAACATAATTGAGAGGTTATGCATCGATAGGGTAGTCACCGATTTACTAATTACGAAGTTAAGTTTCCTAACATATATGAGCGTAAATCTCACAAGAAAAAAATATTTTTTTAAACATTCAACAGAATTATCTTGTCTATATAGACATGACACGGGAATTTCCCACAAAACTAACCGGTCCTAACTATTAATTTGCTTGGTTTTCTAAACGCAATGCATGACTCTTTCAGTAAGACCTCGTTAAATTTCTCCCTTTTCCAAAGAAGAATACAAATGAATTTTCTATGTCGCTAGTAGACAAATATAATTTATTTCTCAAACGTTGATTTGTTGCAGGAGTCGACGGTTTGATGGCAACTTCCGATTATTGCAACGTGTAGAAATTTGGCACAGGGTGGAGATACAAATATTGAGGAAACATTGTGTGGTTATCCGTCAAAACAGTTGGGCGTGATCAACAAAGGATAAATCTGAACTTTATAGGTGCCAGTAAAAATTCAGTTCAATTTTTGTTTTTTAGTTGTTATTGGTGACGTATAACGTGTTTAAAGTATCAATAGGAACTGATGAGCTTACAACATGAACGATCCTTACCAAATCGTCCCTCGGTGGGACAATGCTAAGTCTACGGGTTTACAAAGCTAGAATCCAGGATTCGATTCCACGTGGTGGACACAGCAAATAGCCCAACGTGACTTCACTCTAAAACAAACAAACAAACCTTACGGAATTACTTTTCTCAGCCAATGCTATTAATCCAGTTTGTCAACTAGTGTCGTAAACATGTAACATTTAAGGTGAAATCTGAAGAGAAAAATGCTGTTGTTATTTATAACGCAAACCTACGCAATGGGCTATCTGCGTAATGTCCACAGTGGGGATACGGACTCTGGATTTTAGCGTTCTAAGTACGTAAACTTACTTCTGACCCAGTGGGTGAAATAAGAAAAATACTGGTCAACTCTTTCGTCCCTCTTGTGCTTCAGTAGAATTCAGATTAGCCCCAAACATTTTCTCTAGGGTATTAAGATGTGGTTTTGAAATACTTAAAAGATATTTGCGTTACACTCGCAACGGAATGTTATATTTGTTATATCCGTTACTGATTTAATTTTTAGTTGTGATTAGTTAACTTTGATCGGAGCTGAATTACTGATAATGATGTAACTAAGTTCCTTATCATTGATTTACTAAATGAATTATTCTTAGAGATCTACATATATCAGAATTATTTAATGTAATACAAATGCATGTTACTGAATACAACACACTAGGTACTATTGATCTACAAAAGCGTTTTTAATCGTGACATTGAAAAATGTTATCGTGTATTAAAATAGCATTATGTTACCATATCTTAAAAATTAATGTTTCCATTCCATAATCAAACCTCTGGCTACCATGAGTAGTTAGAAAAAAAAAACAAAAAACAATAATATTAGTCACTTTGAAAGACCTCCTCATTTGAAACAACGTGATTTCTATCGAAAGGTAGATACAGTCCGTCGGTAAGTCAGCGGTAAGTTTCCGGACTTTCACTGCTGAAATCTGGGATACGATTCCATACGGTGGACAGGTAGCCCACTGTGTATCTTTGCACTAAAATGAACAAACAGTGAGACTAGGCATTATACAAGCAATATCTGAGGCTTTTCAATATTGATTTCTTATGTGTTGGCCCGGCATGGCCAGGTGGTTAGGGCGCTCGACTCGCAATCTGCGGGTCGCGGGTTCGAATCCCCGTCACACCAAACATGCTCGCCCCTTTCAGCCGTGGGGCGTTATAATGTGACTGTCAATCCCACTATTCGTTGGTAAAAGAGTAACCCAAGAGTTGGCGGTGGGTGGTGGTGCCTAGCTTTATTCGGTCTAGGCTTTCATTTATGCATTTTGGTTGGCTT
>NW_013667227.1:21440-36160 GCF_000517525.1 Limulus polyphemus | reverse complement strand
ATTAGGGTCGGCTAGCGCAGATAGCCCTCGTGTAGCTTTGCGCGAAATTAAAAACAATCAAACAAACTTATGTGTTATTACGTTACGATTTTGAAAGAGTTAATGTTATTACACAAAACCTATTAAAGGATGGTAATTTAGCGTAATCTGTATAGAAAACTCAACCAAGTTAACTGAACGAATATGAGTAGTCAGTAAATGCCTCTACATATGAATTATTTTTAAAATACTACAAATAAACTTTAGGCTGGGCTGCAATTTTTTTTTGTTTTATTTTTTAGTGTAGCTGAAGAATTATTTGCTAACTACCATAATATAATTTCTAAGAAACAGAAAAAGGTTTTCTTTCTAGTTATGTGATGACAGAAGCATTTTCCCCCAAAAATACTTCGATCGTCAAAGTTTGATGATTAATGAATACATCGTAACGCCAACAACAAAAATAATGTAATTAATGCTCTACATCACTGGTAGCAAAAATTATTTCTCTACAACACCAAATTAATGTAATGTACTATTTTCTGAAAATGAATACAACAGTCGAATTACTTTTACTTATAATCATTTATTTGATATATTTATTACAACAGTCTAACTAATAAAAACGAAGATCAACAGTAGATATATTATAAATTTGTAGAAACTGATAATTAGGCTTGGAGTTATAAATTTAGTTTTCATAATAAACATTAGGATTTTTTTTTCATATGATATCGTGATATACCACATGCAAATAGTGGTAGGATCTGAAATGAATAAATAGTTTCCTTCGTTATTTCTGTATCACCTAAATTAAACCTGGTGATAGTCTGATATACCACATGCAAATAGTGGTAGGATCTGAAATACATAACTAGTTTCCTTCGTTATTTCTGTATCATCTAAATTAAACAAACTTGAAAACAAGATATTTTACCAACCACTTTTTATGTAGTACTTTTTTTCTTTAATTCATTAACTAATTTCTCTTTACTTATGTCTTCCTATTTCTTTTGTTTTATTGTATAGAATATGCCTAAACTTAGCTGTTTACCTGGAACAATTAGTTTTCAAAAGTCCGGCAATGAATTTTCTGCAATGAACTGATAATCTATGGAATACAAAAAAAAATCAGTCAACTTCTCGTTGCTTTGATGTTACCAAGGGCTTTAAAAACAAAACGCGCTAAGTACCATCTGCGCTATCCGTCCCTAATTTTGGACAGATAGACTAGAGTGAAGGCACCTAATCAGTAGCACCTATTGCCAACTCTTTGGTTACTCTAGTTGAAAATGAAAAGTGGGAATTGACCTTCACTCTTATAACATACCCATGGTCCCAAAGTGCGAAGCGTGTTTCTGAGGTAACGGGACGCAACTCGTTCACAGTCCGCTAACCACTAGGCTGCAATCGGACCACATCAGGAGCATTACACTGTGAAAAATAACGTAGAGCTATATACGAGTATATTCTTCAGTTAAAAATATATTTAGTCTCACCCTCAAAAAATATATAGTTACCAATACGACTATTAAATCAATTCATGTGCTATTACTTTTAGCTTAAAACAACAGTCACAAATTTAGTGAAGTAATACAATAATTAAGAGCCGTTTCAATACCGATGTAACAGTAAGTATCCCCACATAAATGCATGCGATTGCAAAGGAGCATCTCAAAACACTTCCCAAGATATCTCAAATTAACAACGATTAACAGTGATGTCACTGAGCATGCTCCGTTTTTGGTTGTGAGCTCGTTATAAAATAGAAAGTCAGTTCCGTTATTTCGTTGAAAGAGCCGGACAAAAGCGTGGTGAGAGCGGGTGTTTCTTACTGGTTACCCTCTCTCTCTGCTCAGTAGTTTAGAATTAGGGACGTCAATAACCTAATCCTAATGGTCTCTAACCCGATCGTTTTGCTTATGTTGTGAAACTTCAAATTCATTTTACTCTAAGTTGAGTGTACTTTTTAAGCCCATTGCAATTGTTTATGAAAGATTTCAACAACTGAAAACAGAATAATTAAATTATGTATAAATGTTACATCAATGATAATCGAGCAACAAACGGTAAAATGGAATTATGATAGCTCCACTCACGATTATACGCGTAATAAGGTCATAATTTAAAATACTAAAAGTTTTAATTCACTGATATGATTATCAATATACGAAAGAAACCCAAAGTTTTTAACTACTACGATTATATGTGAAAACATTTTATACGTCATTGTTTAGTTTCTACATTCTGTTCAAAACAAATAACCCATTCCTTACATTAGAAATCAACAGTGCTGAAATATAAATTATTGGTCATTTAGACTAATATTATATATATTTATAGTGGTTTCATACAAGTGACTGACAGGGTTGTAAGTGCTACAAATTGCTCACTAACTATGGCTAAATATAAATTATTGGTCATTTAGACCAATGTTATATATATAGTGGTTTCATACAAGTGACTGACAAGGTTGTAAGTGCTACAAATTGCTCACTAACTGTGGTTAAATTGCAAAGAAGACATCTGAATATTTTGCTCATCAGAAGAACCATTGGACAAATGAAAGACAGCCAATTACAGCAAGCTGTTGCAAATTATCTCCAAGTCCCTTAAAGTGTCGTTTACAGAATCTGGAACTGCTTTGAAACCAAAGGTACAGTAGTTGAAACACCTGGAGAAAGTAGACACAAATAGAAAACCGCTATCTGTCGATTCTCACTCAGGTAGGTCAGTGGTAAGTTTATTTGTTTGTTTGTTTTTTGAATTTCGCGCAAAGCTACACGAGGGCTATCTGCGCTAGCCGTCCCTAATTTAGCAGTGTAAGACTAGAGGGAAGGCAGCTAGTCATCACCACCCACCGCCAACTCTTTGGCTACTCTTTTACCAACGAATAGTGGGATTGACCGTCACATTATAACGCCCCCACGGCTGAAAGGGCGAGCATGTTTGATGTGACGGGGATTCGAACCCGCGACCCTCAGATTGCGAGTCGAGCGCCCTAACCACCTGGCCATGCCGGGCCGTCAGTGGTAAGACTGAGGGCTTATAATACTAAAAATTGGGTTTCGATATCCATAGTTGGCAAAGCACAGATAGCCCATTTTATAGCTTTGTGCTTAACAACAAAACAAACTGACATAAGGTACCTGTTTGCCCAGTGAAATGCCTTTAACAGTTAATCTGCAATGGTGCCAAGAGCTCATTCAGTGGACCATGAAGATGCAGAAGAATATCATTTTGTACAAATGAGTTGCACTTCCTTCTTAGGCCAGATAACAAAGGGAATCTGGTACCAGATCCACCCCATTTCCACACAGAAGTATTGGCACTATGGTGTGAACAGGAATAAGTACTGATAAACGATCGATCTCTGGATTTTGCAGAATATATCATTATTACAACACATGTTAGAAAACACATCCTACGACCCTTTGAACAGCCATATAATGGCGCAAATGTACCTGACTTTGGTCTAATGGCTAAAATACCCACCTCTTAGCGCTACATTCGTCTACAGTTTTTGTTTAAGAAGACGTTGACCGAATGGAGTGGGCTTCACGCTCATCGGACTTCAATCTTATCGAACATGTTTTTGAAGTCGCGTCACATTCCGTCGTGTGATTTCAAACACTAAAAAGCAGCTCTTTCAGAAGTATGATAAAGAATAACTCAGGGCTTCGTCAATAGTACAAGCAAAAGAAATTGGTGCCTGACTTTCCTTCCTCTTTAGGCTGACCTCACTCAATATTAAAGTGAAATATAAACTCCAAAAAACATATATCAACCAGAATGACTGGTGATTTTTGTTTCATATAATATGACTTGTACAAACATTTAATTGAGGGAAATGATTAATATTATGACAATAGTTTTGCCTCCCTTCATAAATTAAATCTTGTAAATTTCAATAATATTTTTATTGTTTTCATCAAAGTGCAAGAGGAAGTAATGTACTGTTATGAATTATTTTGGTATGTCTTCTTAATGCTAATCCAATGAATTAATTAATTAACAAAAAGTTCGTTCAACAGGGAGCTGATACGCGTATTGCCTTTACGTGTCAGTCTGCATTCCTATATGACGTAAAACAGGGTATATAATTTTTGGTCCTTAACTTATTTCTAATTTTTGTGCTGCATTTATACAACATGTTTAAAAACTTTGTTCATTTATATAATCGAATCACCTTTCTCTCCACCTAAATCAGGATTGTATACCATAATTGACTAGAAAGTCTACTATAGGAATAAATGGGTGCATTATGCCCACAATTCATAAATGAATTGATGAACAATGTGTACACTCATAGCATGCTACCTAGCTCTCTCTATACAGCCCACGCCCTCATGGCTCAGAAGTAAGTCTGAAGGCTTATAACGCCAAAGAACGGGTTTCGATGCCAATAGTGAGTACAGCAAAGTTAACCCTTTTTAAACCTTTGAATTTAACTACAAACAAACTCTCTTTACAAATATGTAAGTTTATATGTTGAAGATACCTGGTTTCATTAATTATGTCACTGTTTTAATATGTCGCAGCATTTTCTCTTTATCCGTATCGAAACCTGACTTTTGTTTCTAGATAATTTTATTATATAAGTCAGCGAAATTTCAAATTTGTTAAAAACAGAATAACAGCTGGATTTAAAGTCTTTATGGACTTAATCTACTATTTAAGTATTTGAGATGGAAGCGTTCAACACTTCTGCACGCCGACCATATAAATCAATAAAAAGGTCTAAATCCAATACAATCTATACCCTGCCTAAAAGTCCCTTTGACCAAGATTAACGTTTTCATCATTATTGAAAAACCTAACATATATTTTTCAGAATGTGAAACAAATATAATATTTACAGGGTACTTTGCCCATGAAAATTATATTTGAATCTTCACATGTTTTAGCAATGCTGACACATTTCATGTACATATCAATTACTACAGTGTTTCAATACATGAGCAAGAGGATGATGGGAAATTTCTCTTAAACCTGATATACACCGAACATGTTCGCCAATTCAGCCTAGGGGCGTTATTATAGGACGGACAATTCCTCTTTTCGCTATTAAAGAGTAGTCCAAGAGTTGAGGATGTTTACTAGCTGCCTTCCCACTAGTCTATCATCACTTCTAAATTAGGGACAACTAGCGCAGATAGCCTTCGAGTAGCCTTGTGCGAAATTCATTAAACAAATAAACAAAACCTATATTTCATAAATAAGTTAAACGAATTCTAATAAAGACAATTATTCGAATACTAGCAATCTATACTTCGTGTATATTTCCTGTACATATTTTGAAATCAGAATAAAACATATTGACTTTCTTAAACTCTCTAAACCACAAATTATTCTTTATCAGTATATATGACATATGCTAAAATCAATGCATTCTTTCTGTTAATCACCATCCAATGTTTCTTTTTCCAAATGTATTACCCTTCATTTCTTCATAAGTGTTTCCTACGGAGTTAAAACTTGCTTCAAAACAAATGTCAAACTATAAGAATGGTTCAGAATGGGTCATTGTCTTTTGAAAAATTTCAAACTATGCCTAATATTATTGATGTGTTTCTTTTGTTGTTGGTAAGCTATCGAACTGCAGAATGGGGTTTAAAATTCTAAAAAGTTACCGAAACAATACGCATTACCAAGCCTTGGAAACTACTAAAATCTTGATTCTTTAGAAACTAAAAGCGTATTGATCTAAAAAGAAACGAAAAACTAAGCTTTAACTTTAAGCCGTCAGCTATCACCTTCTAGATAGATTTGACTATAGTGCCAGTTATAGAACCTCTGTAACAACCGTAATGGGTTCAGATCAGTGTAATCATATTTTTGCAATAAAATCATTAATATCCAACGTTTTTGCCGAGCCAATCTTAGTTTTTAATAACGATTATAAGCTTAGCGTGGGAAATATATGCGCTGAAACCTTAGCACATACTAAATCTGTCTAGAATTTAAGAATATATATTAAATGTTTTTTAAACGTATTTATAACATACTTGTTATCTCGCATAGCTGTAATCCAGTACTTGAAAAAAAAAACATAAATTATTTCGTTTAGCCTATCGATCCTCCCATAAAATCAATTACGGATTTACTACTCATTAGATATTAAATGTAAAACGAAATAGTTTTGTGGTTTTGTCACTCATATCACGTTTTATGTCACTTGTGCTAACAAAATACATTAAATGATATTGAAATAAACCTTCCGGTTAGTGAAATAAAAAGTTTTAGTCGTATTTTTTTTTATCTGGTTTAATAAGGATATCTGCTGCACTGGAACTACTAACAGAAGAAATAAACCTCGTTATTCACAAATGTTGATTTACGAACTTAAGCAGAATGTCGGAGCATTTAGGTTTCAAATCATATGATTATCAGATGCCTATTTTGTATAAAAATGTAACTGAGAGGAGTGATTTATTTTATTTTGTATTCTCAGGTTAAACTGATTTCCGCAAAGAGTAATAGATAGGTCCGCTTTATACTGGAAGAATTAGCAGAATAAATTACGAAGTAAATGTGAATTTAACTAGTAAATGAGTTCAAGCAAAGAAATAAATAGACTGAACACGATGTGTGATAGAAAATGAAAACAGTATCTATTTATGGCAAAAACACAGTGTGCATACTTATGTTATGATCAACTGATATATATTTCCTTCGAGATATCTTTCCACCAATCAACTCATTTGAGATCCCTTGTAGACTTTTTACATCTAGCTTTTTTTCTTTTTTCCTTAACATAAATGTCGGATTTACCCATACCGTTGTCCACACGACTGGTCATTTTAATTCATAGGGGAGTGTGTAGCTCCTAGAAAGCATCTAACCTACCAGTGAAGGACAATGCTCTCATTCATATTCTTCCACAATGTGCAACATTACAACAATGTCCCTACAAGATGTCTTTCTGTTAATTTAGTCACTGAGTTGACCAAGTAGAACTGATTTGAATTCAACACTCCATACTAACAGGAAACGTTGGGTTTACCAAAGCGTGATGCATGTTACCAAGTGATGGGCCATTTTCTTACAATATATTTAAGGCTGTTATCTCTAAATATCATCTATTCAGGCAGTGAAGGACATTTGCTGCCATTGATTTATTCTACACAACGTGTGAACTTGGAGCAACATTCCCATGGGCAAAGTATATATTATCTGCTAGAAAACAATAATGAACCAAATGTAACTAGGAGAGAAACAGCCCAATAGTTTCTGAACCGGGTTTCAATACCCATGGTGAACACAGCACAGTTAGCAAATTGTGTAGCTTTATGCTTAATAACAAACAAGCAAATGTTTTCTGAACCCCGTGTTTGTGCAAACACTGCATAAAATCAGATTACACTAAAAATATTTCGAAATTTCTAATTTATCAAAAGAAGGCAGAAAACATAATATACCTGCATACTACCATTTGACAGTGGTTTTATTTTTCTTCATAACTTTGATACTGTAATTCTAGTAAGCCTTTAACTGTGTTGAGCAATGTACAAGAGGAAGCCCCATCAAATTATAAATTATTTTCATATGCCTTCCTATTTCTAATCTGAAGAATTAATGAATTAACAACTGGCCCAAAGCTACTACTTCATTCCAGGTCATGGTGCTTCATAAGTTTTCTGGGAAGTCTCTCAATAAATTGCTCCATAAGTATGTTTTCTCGATTTGCTGTTTCCATTGCAGGGTAAGCCTTACTATGCAATCACTATAGATCATCCATGCAGGTGATTAGACTCTCAGTTCCAGTCCGCTTCCTAGCATTTATCTCAACCCAATGGATCTTCTGGTTCTCCACGAGGTTGAAGTGATAGTGTAATTCAGAAATGACTGTTTCTCAGTCTTCCTGTTGCTCTTTATCCAGATGTTCTGTGGTATTCAAGGCTAGACTATACAGGCTCAAAATAAGATGTCGAACTTCTTGTTTCTCAATCCAGCCATTTCGCGCAATTTCTTGCTTGAAATGGTTCAAAAACCAGTCTAATTTTTTTTGCGTTTCTTTTAAGCATTGGGGGTGACATCTGCTTGGTTTCACTCACTAAGAGAATAAATAGACTCAACATGTGATGGAAAATAGACAATAAAGCAAAAACAATGTGCATAATTATATAATACAATTAACTATACCAGATATTCTTTAGTCTGAAGTTGTAGGCTGACCAATTTCAGGAACATTATACCTGTAGTGCTGGCCAAAGCCTCTCTCTTGTGAGCTCTCAGCCAATGCCTAACTGAGATGTAAATATTTTTGTAAATACAGGGTGATAGATGTACTCAAGGACTCAATTGACCCCTCGTCCAAGGTAGAAGGGTTATGAGTTGCTTGTGGTAACTCATCCACACAGCCCTGCATAACCACAGGTTTTTTAGAAAAACATGATCATCACTGCAGGACACCTTCCAACTCAGAGAGGGTCATCACCCCATGGTTCATGATCCTCATGGGTGCTTGTTGTCTGTCTTGCCAGGAAAACGGTTCTGAATGGTGGAATTTTTCTAACAGTGACACTTTCAGTCCTACTCGTCTGGTTGGGGTGATCTTGACCATATCTGGAGCTACATTGTTCTGGATGGCGACAGCCTGAGTGCCCTGTAGAGACCTCAAGTGGCCTCGGACTTGTCGATGCTATTACACTTCAGCAATTCTCATTCATGCTCACTTCCCTTGTTCCGAGATTTGTCCTCATGAGTACGGTTTGATCAACTGGTATGGGTGCACCTGACCTCACCAGATATTCTTTAGTCTGAATTTGTAGACTGACCAATTTCAGGAACCTTTATAGCATCAGAAAATGTAATAAGCCCAGGAGAGGTATTTCTCTGGATTTGACACTTTTTTTTTCTTGGTCGAGAGTACGAAGAGAAATGGATATTTGCTATTCTTTTAATAAAAATTTTACTTTAAACAGATATAAACTTAAAAGGTTAAGTAATAATCAATACCCACATTAGTAACGACAAAAACTCTACAATAAATCCTGAGGTCATATCATCAAAATTAGTTTTCCTATCTATATGTTATTTTCAGATTAACTGATTTTCGTGCAAGTGTCATATAGCTCCGCTTTAGAGTAGGAGATTTGTGCAGGATAATTACAGAGTAATTTAACTAAACCAGCGAAATTTAAGCTAAGAGAATAAATAGACTCAACATGTGATGGAAAATAGACAATAAAGCAAAAAACAATGTGCATAATTATATAATACAGTGAACAATCACATTCCTACTGGACCTGTGAATTGGTTAACAGCTTTCTTCTCTTTAGATGTATCTCTGTTGAACTATTCATGTTTATAAATTAGCAAAACTGACCAAAACCAATGATCTTTACTAAAACACTTCACCTAAGTGTTTATCCATAAACAATGTGCATTACCATGTGACTGGTTGTTCTCATATAACATACAAAGTCTTTAACTTCTATACATTATTAATTATGGACACTACTGTCATTGACCCTTTTCTGCACAATGTGTGAAGCTGCAGCAACATCCCTGTTTGCAAAGTATATACTATCTACTAGAAAACAACAAAGCCACAAAGGCAATTAGAATTAAACAAGTTTAACCATTTAAACTCACGACGTGGCCAAGAAGCAAATTAACTTTCCCTCATTCCTTTAAACAATTACATACCACGTGAACGACACAGCCCTTAAATAGAGTAACAATATAATTTAAGCTTTGTAGTAGTACATAACATATGATGAAACAATTAAAAGAAAGACCTTTTAACTGTGATGTAATAAGAAAATGAAACATTGCATGATACAATGTGAATAAAATGAAAACATTTTGCAAAATTTCATTTAATTGTAAAAACTATATATATGCATGCAAGAAGAGAAAATATAAGAAAATGTTCTATAAAAGGTTAAATATTTATATATACACGAGAAAAAACAACCCTTTTATGATGAATACTATACAATACCAAAAATAAACCCTTTAACAACGGACATGTTTAAAATTACCCTTCAACATAGAACAATACACAAGTACATACACATACACACAAAATACTATTTAATATGGCAAAATAGCACTTGAAAAAACTTTAACAAAAATACCATACTTCTCTTAGAAGGAAATGGTCGAAAAATAACGGACTACTATATGAAAACCCTTTAATACAAAAATATTACATACATAATTATCAAACATTAGCATATCCTTTCACAATATTAAACTCTAAATAATCATTGCAACATTCTTTAACAATGAATTAAGTTACAAGAATAAATATTTCTTCAGAAAAGCAAACATCACACAAAGAACTAACCTTTATGGATATATAAAAAATTGAAATGTACGTAAACATCAAGGATCTCGTCACTAAATGAAATGCAAAAACACCTGCTATACAATAGTTAAGATAAAATAGAACTTAGAACCTACTGGAGTTTGTAGATAATAAAAATAAAATTTATATGTAAAACTAGAGCATTAAACAGCCCATAGTTGCTACATATATTTTCACAATGAAATAAAATAACTATACAAAATTTACAATACACATTTATAAATGTTTCACTGAGAAGCAGCCTCACATCTTCCTGCTGATTGGAATTTGCCATGACCCTTTCGACTGCAGTGGACCTCAAGCTTGATTTTTGACATAAGCTTCACCACTTAGATAGTGGAGAGACTGACCATCAGCTGATGTTCTTGGGCTGACATCTCCATCTGAGCTGATGTCTCCTCACAATGGTCTTCTATTGTGCCAGTCCATTATGCAGCATAAAATGCTTTATGAATAAATTTTACATTAAAATATGAAAAACCACTTGCTATTTGAAGAATATGGCATCAAAAAGTATCCAGATTTTGATCATGTATATAAAAATTAGAGATTCAAGTGCAAGGTTGGATGCACCTTAATTGGAGGTTACAGTGGGTCATAATACACAGTTATGACCAGGAACTATGATGTTAGGCATTGGTCAAACAACATTTTTATGGACTTTGTACTCATGCACTATATGTCCTGTAGAACATGTGGATTTCCAATTAACTAACTACCTCTAGACCTCCTGAACTCCACTGTCTCAACTGGACAACTGGAGAACACCAAACTCTCTGACCAAGTATTCTTCCTCATACCATCTTGTTGTCGTATAGAAAGTGCCCTATTCCAGTAGAAGGGAATGGGGTTGAGACTGCAACAGGTTCCTACACGCTTAAGCTGACGAGGATCAGGCAATACCAGCCATTACTTTTGACCATTAGTCTTTACTAATGCTTCAATTGTTTTCCTTAGAAACCTCCTTTCATTTAAACATTTTTACTCGTTTTTGTTTGATTTAAATAATTTTCACCACATGAACATTACTTTCAACCGCCTCCTGGTACATTTACAGCGTTCATTTTCATTATTTAACACTGCATGAATGCAAATATTTTATCACAACCAAATAAAACATTGGCTGCACTAAGTTTGTATTTGTCATGATATCGAAACTACTGTTTGTGAACTTCATTTAAAATGATAATTTCACAAACTACTGAATATTTCAATTTAGTTCATTTGAAATATCTTTTGCACTACTTTTTATGAGAAACATAAAGTAAAATTGTGTTGTAACATCAGTTAAAACTGTCTTTTATTAAACACCTGCTAAAACTATATTTTCTCTCTCAGACATAGTGAGTCTCTTTGCTACTTTTGTTACTTCCATGAAAATTCATAACCTGCCAAATATTATAAGGTCCAAACTGAAATATTTTCTTACTAGAACAGGTGCATTGTATTTTTCAATAACACCTTACAGGTCATTTCTAATAGTTAACCTCAAACTCTTAACACTGATATAAAATCTTTTGTCACCATGGCCTTGTTGCTTATTGTTGTGTTCTTTAAGTAACTTATTCATTCATGTTATACAACACTTAGTAACGATTTTATGTAATGTTTACATTCATATTTATGTGTAAGGACACAAACATTTATTCATCTCACTTGCTATCTCAATAAATAAATAAATATCAATTTGTTTTCGTAAAAGTCAAATCAATAAGTCAGACTAACTTGCCATGTCAACCTGTCACATCCTGTCTTTCATAAACTGCTAATAGTTTCTGTGATGTTTAATACTATATTATTTATAATCAATAAAAAGCAAACGTTTTAATCTATCAAATAACATATTACATTACATTGTTTTCTCTACAGATAATTGTCTATTTCGCTTCCAGTTCACCAACTTAGTTGAATTTTTACTGGCTCTTATCACAAAGCTAAAAAGCCAGATAAATTATGATCGTTATAAAACATTGTCTGCTTTTTGATTTTTACATGTTATTATTCTGTGTTTTTAGGTATGTTATTTAATTGAATAAAAATTATTTAGTGTAGTAGTACCATTAGTCTAAAAAAAAGTAGGGTTGACTTTCATTGACCATTGACAACAAAAAAAAAGAAGAAGACTCAGTTAAATACTATATAATGTCTGGAGAATGTCTTGCCATAGCACTCTGGGTACCACTAACTGCATCACAATCAGAGAAGTGTAGCTTAATGGTATTGAGTAATGATACAGTACACCTTCTTGTACTTGTAACTGACCATACAAGTGGCACACATCTATGTTACACTCATCTGTTGGTGCTAGTCGAGCTTTATCTTGCTGCATGGCAAGGAGAGCCCACGCTAGGTCGAGGTCCACCAGTTGCTCTTCTTTGAGTTCCTGAAGTGTTAACCTTGGCAATCATCCAACAAAGAAATCTCCTACTTCATGGCTTGTCTTTGGTATGGTGAAATATTTATGGTTTCAAGAACATAACATTCCATGAATAGACACGGTCTCACTGTGCAGTGACATAGTTTATCTTTGTTTCCATGTTGTGGGTCTAGGTAATACACTATAATAAGTCATATTCTTGCAACCTTGTTATTCAAGTTCCTATCTTCCTTTCCTTTATTTTAAAATTCATTAGCAACTTCAACCACTTACCATACAAGTAGTGGAGATTGTATTTCACGAATACAATAACTGTAAGCAGTTCTTTGTTCATTGTGCAACCTCTATGTTTGGAAGTGGTGAGCACATGGCTAATGTACATGATTATACAGCTAGAGATGTGGTACAACTGCTGGTGACAGCATGTAAGTCTTGTAGAGACTTCCCAAGCGATCTCAAATTAGCCAGGCACCATTACACGTTGGCTATCCTACATTGTCCTCACTTCCCATCTGCCAACATCTATCCTAAGGGAAATGGTTTGATCTCCTGGTCTGGGTGCACCTGCCATTGGTTGATCTTCCTGAGTTTGTGGCTGCAGGGACTTATGCAACATTGGCAAAAATTCTACGTCCAGGAGAAATCTTCTTATGGATACGACATTTCTCTCATACAACCATCTCCCTGCAATGGCAAGATCTTTCTCTTCGTCAAAAATACTTCTTTTTTAGAAAATATCCTTTCCTTCAAGAAGAACATTACTTTAAACTCGTTTTAACTCATGAGATCAAGCAAGGTCCAATATGGCCATTAGTAAATATAAAAACATTCTGCAGTAAATCCTGTGGTTATGGATCAAAAGACTTCTTTCCTAACTACTTGTGGTATTCTCAGATCAACTGACTTTTGCAGAAGTATCAGATAAACATACTTTATAACAGAAGATTTGTGAAGAATAATCATTGAGTAAATTTGATTTAACTACATGATTAAGATTTAAATTAAGGGAATAATCAGACTGTACATGGAATGGAAAGTGGACGACAATCTTTATTAATAACAAAGCAGAAACAATGCATTTGTACTTGTATAAACATCATCTTTTGACTGGACATATGGATTGATCAAAAGCTTTCTTTCCTCAAGATGCATTTCCATTGTACTATTCAGGTCAGTAACAAAGAATGACCCAACTAATGCTCTTTATTAAAACCTTAGTTTTACTCATAAGTGATGAGCGTTACTATATGATTGGCTGTTCTCGTGTAACATACAAAGACTGTAGCCTCTAGATATCATGTACTGGACCAGCAAAGGACAGTGATGTCATTTACCCCTTCCTACATAATGTATGAAGCTGCAACAATATATCTATTATCTACTAGAGAATAACAAAGACACAAAGCAAATAAAACGAAAACTTTCATCACTTTTCTGGGCCATGTGTTCATGCCAAAACTGCATAGAAATAAACTAAATGAATTTTTTTTAAATTCATATATCAAAAGAAGCCTGCATATCACACCTGCATGCTACATTTTGACAATGATTTTGTTTTTCTTCATAGCTTTGATATTGCAAATTCCAATGATCCTTTAATCGTTTTTAGCAATGTACAAGAGAAAGACCCACCAGATTATGAATTATTTTGATTTTTCTTCTTAATCTTAATCCAGTGAATTAAAGTCCGTTCAACAAGGTGTTGGTACGTGTATTATCTTCAAGTGTCAGTCTGCATGCTTATAAGCGATAAATAAATTACATAGTTTTGGTTTTAAACTTATTTAATATTTTTGGATTATATCTATATCACATATAAACTCATAATATACTAGCTAGCTTTCTCTTTATTGGCTCAGGGGTAAGTTTGAAGGCTTATAATGCGAAAAACTTGGTTTCGATACCAGTAGTGAGTACAGCCAAGTGTGTAGCTTTGTACTTAACAACAAACAAACTCTCTTTAGAAATATATGAGTTTGTGTATTGAAGATAGAGTATCATATGATACCTAGTTTTATTAAATACGTCACTGTTTTAACCAGA
>NW_013667227.1:11685-20440 GCF_000517525.1 Limulus polyphemus | reverse complement strand
AACTTCATTAAAGAATACAATTTTGTACAAATAATTGAATGTTATGCTACTATTTATAAAAATAAAATCAGAAATCCATTAAAAGATAAGTTCTCTATCATTTTTTCAGTTCACAAATGCACACTTGCATTGCCTACTAAGAAAGTTAGTACCGGTAGTCATCGGGTTAATATGCCACAACATTTTCTCTTTAACATACTCAAACCTATACGTTTATTTTTCAATAATTTTAATACGTAAGTCACCAAACATTTCAAACATGTTAGATGAGGAATAGCAGCTGAATTTGAAGGTTTCGTGGACTTCATCTGCCAATTTGATTTCATAGATCGAGACACTATACACTTCTGTTCTCCAACCATACAAATCTATAAAAAGGTTTAAATCCAGTACAATCTATACTCTGTCTAAAAGTCCTCTTATTGAAAATTAACATCTTAATTGTTGTTGACACAAAGCTAACATATATAAGGACAAACCCAGGGATAATCGGGAGATCAAACGACAACCCCATTGTTCTAAAAAGTCGTTTATAATTTAGCAGCTTATTACTGTGAGGTAAGCTAAACTCCTGTTTGGTTTTGCTCTCTTAAGTTTTCGATACTTTCGTTTTACAAATATATAAATTTTATAAATTCCTTATTCAAAAAAGGTTATTTTTTTATATACCACTCTCGACAACAAACTGTAGTGCTACGCCACTGATATATTTTTATAATGTATAAAGTATCATACTTCAAGATATTTTGGAACTAAAATTTACATTTGTCTTCACATATTTTAGCAAAGCTGACAGACTTCATATACAGTGTGAAAGACTTGAATTGCTATTTACATTATATTTACGTTATTAATGTGAAAAAGTAAATCTATATATATATATAAAGCACAAAAATCTGTTTGTCTGTCTGTTTGTCCCTTATCTAACTAATCCTATGTCGTTGTGCCACTCTCAACTAAACTTTGTGGGATGACAGTTTGAAACAAGGGGCATATTAATGGGGATTCACAACCCCTCCACCCCAATTATTGCTGTTATTGAGCATTTAGTATCTAAGTTTACATTAACTACATTCATAGATGGCACCACATTTTTACACCTCACCAAAAATGCTATTATAATTTCTATAACACAGCATCAATACGGTGTGGGAGAAAGGCACACAAACGTCTTGTATATCTCAAAGAGTGTACTAGTACTCTTTATGGAGGAATGCAATAAAAGAAAAAGGCTGCCACTATTGCAATAATACATAAACGCATATGAAATATCTACTCCAACAGCCACCATAACGCTGATATATAGAGCCATTGCTTGAGTTATACCCACTTCCTACTTTGACCCGTGACCTCACAACTTTATTTCGTAAGACACTTCTGCGGCCAATGACCGTCAATTAATTAAGAATGTGAAACAGTATAGAAAGACATTAAGAGCTGGGTGTTGAAAACGGGTTAGAGAAAGCACCCCTACCGCCACTACTTTGACCGTTACCTCTTCGTACAAAGTCCTCCTGACCATCGCACAGTGTATACCACATTTTAAGTATGAAAATAGTGAGCTCTGAAAGCTTATACAAAATTTTGGGTGAGGTGAAGATGAATACTGTGATAATACGTTATGCCATAAATAAACTGTGTGATGTTTGTGATCTTTGTGATAGTTATCACAGTATCCAGCCCCACATTTTTTTAGGTTTATAACCCGGACGAGTGTTTCAGTTTGTTATCACATAAATCATTCTCTAACTGAATTACTTTAAAGATGACCTCCGGTGTCTCAGCAGTAAGTCTGAGGGCTTATAAGGCTAAAAATAAAGTTTCAATGCCTACAGTGGGCAGATCGCAGATAGCTCATTGTGCAGTTTTGTGCTTAACAGCAAGCAAACAAGAGCTATTTACGTATCAAATACTAGAGAGTGTTTCAAGAAATGAAAAATAGGATGAAAGCAAATTTCACTAAAACCTAAAAAATTACTATATATTTATTTCTATTTCGTATAAGTTTTATAAATATGTTCAATGTGTTCTACTTAATATATATATAATCGAATAACGACAATCTATACCAATTACTTCGTGTATTTATCCTACACATATTCTTGGACCAGAATAAAACATGTTAATCTTAATAAAATCTCTACTTCACAACCTGTTCTTTACCATTATATATTTGTAACCTAAATCCAATGCAATCTACATGTTAATAATAATCCACTACTTCATTTACCAATCTATAATGCCCCAGCTATAAAAAGTGTATGCAAGTTCAGATAATGTAGTTACTTCACTATATCCAAAGAATGCATTTTAATAAAACAACTGATCATTATTAGTTTGACAATTGCATCAAATCTTACTTTTGAAGGGTCATTGTCTTTTGAAAAATGTCAAACTATGCCCAGCATTAAAGACGTTTCTTTGTTGTTGGTAAACTATCGAATTGCAGAATGGAGTTTAAAATTTCTAAAACGGTATCGAAACAAACATACTACCAAACTTTGGAAACTAAATAATAAAATCATGATTATTTAGAAACTAATTTAAAAAGAAATTAAAAACATAAACGAAAATACAACAGATAACATTCCGACAGCAGCTATCGTTTTCCTTATTGATGTAAGTATAATACTGGCTATTGAACTTCTATAATAACCATAATAATTTCAGGTCAGTGTAATTATATTTTTTTAGACAAGATCGTTAAAACCTAACGTTTTCGGTGTAGCCAACGTCAATTTTTAGTGAGCATTAGAAAAACATGCGCCGAAACGTTGGCAGGTACTAAATCTGTCTGGAATATATATATTGAAAAATAAAAGTACGGTTAGTGAAATAGAAAGCTAGCTATATATTTTGTAATTTTAGTTTAGTAAGATTATCTGCCTGGGAGGAGAAAAAATAAATTTTGTTGCTCACAAATCCCTTAGCGATAAAAGGGGGCGTGTTTTCGCACTTTCCAAACTAGGCTACAAGTAGATGGTACAAATAACCGGGTTTGGCGCTACTATTTTTGACAGATATGATAAATTACTCGATAGAAAATCATCTTTACTTTGATTCAAAAGTTTACTCTGGCTGAGGACAAGAGAGACAGGCCCTCGGAGGCAGGGGTCCACAGTTTAACAAGGCACTGGTGTGCGCACGTCAACTCCTCGAAGAGAGGTAATTAATTTCACATCAGGATCTAAGCCTCACTATGCATATGTTTATACAGATATTCACCTACGCGTGCAATTGTATGAAAGTAGCTCTGCATTCTTCGCATTAAGTAGTTGCAGAAAATTAGTAATATTGAATATACCCTTTAGCCTTGAACTTATCTACTGGGCGTCATAAACATTTATGAAATAGACAAGTTTAAATTAAAGATGATCCATAAGATAATTACAAATTTCTCTGAACATGTATGTACATTCTTTCACCATAGTGCATCAGAAGTTTTTGTTGTTTAATTTTCAAGATCAGTTTTAATTTTTATTATTGAAACTGAACACTTTAACATTTTTTTTTTTTTAGAATTGTTCTTCAAAATAATATTTATAAATTTATTGTCCCCTGGTGAGGCAGCAGTAAGTTTACGGACTTACAACGCTAAAGTCCGGGGTTCGATTCCCCGCGGTGGACACAACAGATAGCCCAATGTGGCTTTGCTCCAAAATACCCAACCAGTCAATTATAAATTTTATGTCTGCGGACTTACAACGTTAGAAACCTGGTTTCGATACCCGTGGTGAGCAGAGCACAGATAGCCCTTTGTGTAGCTTTGTGCATCACTTCAAACAAACCAAACTAATTACAAATTTATTAACTAACTATTCGCTGTTATTTTATATAAATCTTTACAAGGCTAAACACCGGGTTTCGATACCCGTGATGAGCAGAGCACAGATAATCCATTATGTAGCTTTGTGCTTAATTACAAGCAAATAGGCCCGGCAGGACCAGGTAGTTAGGGCGCTCGACTCGCAATTTGCGGGTTCGAATCCTCGTCACATCAAACATGCTCACCCTTTCAGCCGTGGGGACATTATAATGTGACGGTCAATCCCACTATTTGTTGGTAAAAGAGTAACCCAAGAGTTGGCTGTGGGTGGTGATGACTAGCTGCAATTCACTGCTAAATTAGGAACGGCTAGCGCAGATGGCTCTTGTGTAGCTTTGCTCGAAATTCATAACAAATAAACAATATATAAAGCTTATTGTTTTTGATCGTTAAAAATGTTAAGCACATAATTCTTTATTTTTAAACACTTACACTTACATTTGTTCACTACTTTTCTAATTCTCGTCATAGTATGTTCAATTAAATTGAATATCAACTTTGATATTTATTGTTCTAATATAGTTTGGTAAATTAATATCAATATAACGAATTTTGCACATTTCTATTAAATGCTGTTTTGTTTGTTTGTTTTGTAGTTTTTTTGCGGAAAACTATACAATGGGCTATATGTGCTTTGCCCACTGCGGAGAATCAAATGGGGACTTTATTAAAAACAATTGTAACAAATTTTCGTAGTTTTACTAGTTTCGTGTTAATTCACAATGATCAGCCCAATAAGGTTCTCAGCTTATATAGGTGAATAAAGAACACGTTTTTCTATAGTGACACTTCAGTGGCAGGAACTGGCATAACTGTAAATTGTTTGAATCTTGGATCCTCTTTTACGAAAACATATATTTCATGTTTAAAATTATTCCACAAACAGTTTTTAGCTATCACAACTATACACACGTAAGAAAAGCCATCAGATAATAACTTTCATTAGAACAAAGGTTTTCTTGCATATGTGCACGTTCAAGAAAAACTTCTGGCTGCAAAACTTGTAAATTTCTAACACAAATACGTATGCTGTTTTGAGGTGTCTTTTACTCACGTAATGATCCTATATTTATAAAGAAATTTCAAGAATCACTGTGTGAGTAATAAAACTTCTCAAAACACTATACATATAATATACACTCCACCACTATATGCAGTCTAATGTTATTCTTTCCATTTGCCCTTGTCCAGGGTTAGTGATGAGGGGTAGAATTCTCCAAAACCGGTATATCTCAGTGACAAGTGGTAAAACGAATGATGTATTGGGCTTCATATTTATTTTTTATTATTAAAACTATCTTACAGGCTTAGAAACATTATTTATACAATATCGATTGTGAAGTAAAACAAAGTAAAATATTTGAAATGAAGTTCAACTAACTTGTAAAATATAAAGTCATTAATGATATTTTTCATAATGAAATCAACTATTAGGAGATATATACTAAAGAAACAGGAGAGATCCATCACACAACTGGATGAAGAAAATATATACCTTATTTTTCATAATGAAATCAACTACTAGGAGATATATATACTAAAGAAACAGGAGAGATCCATCACACAACTGGATGAAGAAAATATATACCTTATTTTTCATAATGAAATCAACTACTAGGAGATATATATACTAAAGAAACAGGAGAGATCCATCACACAACTGGATGAAGAAAAATATACCTTATTTTTCATAATGAAATCAACAACTAGGAGATATATACTAAAGAAACAGGAGAGATCCATCACACAACTGGATGAAGAAAATATATACCTTATTTTTCATAATGAAATCAACTACTAGGAGATATATACTAAAGAAACAGCAGAAATCCATCACACAACTGGATGAAGAAAAATATACCTTATTTGAATTGCCATTAGAGAAACAATGGAATTCAACTTAAACTTGTGCGGTGTTATAGTTTGTATTTAGTAATCAATATTATTTGTTTGTTTTATAGCAAAGCCACGTTGAACTATCTGCTATGTCCAATCGCGGGAAATCGAACCCAGGATTTTAGGGTTATAAGTCTGTAGTCTTACCGCTCTCTCAACGGGGGACTAATCACCAAGCACAAAATACGGAGAAGGCCGAAACAAGTTAGTTCTAAACTAATTCAAATACTTATAGGATGTAACCACTTTCGTAAACACCACCAGGCTATACATTTCGCTCGCCAACAAACATATTTTTCAAATTTTGAATTGCTAATATTCGTAGTGTTTTTCAAAACAGAACTTTTTCTAAAAATAAACGGCCATTCTGACATAGGTGCCAATTTTAGTCATACGTTGAAAAAACGTCTGTTAAATTTTTATGAATCTAGTTGAAAACATCCAAACTTAATAAACATTAAATTAGACGTATAGACGATCACTCTTCATATACTAAGAGTATTTAATATACTGTACTTAAAACAAAGAAGAAACTTTGTGACTTCTATTTAGTTTTGCTCAATACTTCAAGCTATTATTGTTAAACCTAAAAATCCATTTTCCGCCATAGCGTAGCTTGACAAACTCAAAGACTATAATTTCTAACAGTCTACCATCTTCAATATCAGATATACATCAGTGGATTGGGCGAAATGTATTAACTTTCCAATTTTTTACATTATGCTAAGATTTCGTACATTTTATGCTCAAGTACAAAGTTCTCTGTAACAAACTATCATCAAATTGTTTCACAATATAAAACAGTAAAAACACCTTTTTTTGGTAGAAAGGTTGCACTTATTTCAAAATTAAGCTTTAAATTTCGTCTTGGATCTACAGCGTAAGATTGATATTAGTTTTATTTTTAATTTCAAATCTATCTAAATTCATTACTGTACATCCCCATGCACAAACCTTCAGCGCGTTTATTTATGTTATCTTAAATCTTTTTACAGAGTTATCTTGTATAGATTTATATAAGATAGTTCCTGTGTCATGCGATATGTCTAGTTTTACGGATCATATCAAAACATTGAGTATGATACTAGCAAGAACTGTGCCACTCATATCTGCCAACTGTTAATAAGGGTTTATAATACATAAGATACACTCCGCTATACGTCTTATCACTAGTGGTCTGTCTTGAAATAACTTATCAACGTATATGGTTGGTCATCTGTGGAAGTATAATCCGAATGACTGTTTTCAATCCGCGCCATGATACAATATTTACAACATTTCGTTTTTCTCCACATTTCTCTACATCTCTAGCTCTGTTCTGGAGATCTTAATTTTTCTACATTTCATTCCTCTGTCTCGTCAAACTGTCATGCCCACATTTTAAATGTGTTTAGGAAATTGAGCTTTAAAATGATAACCCTTATATCCGAATAATTTTATGTTTGTATCATTTTTGCACAACATAAGGAGATTTCCTATCTTTCATAATGCAAACGTAATATACATATATATAATATACATTCCGGTATAATATATATACAACGTTTCCACACTCATATATATGTATGTTTGTGAAGTCAATCAAACAGCTACAATATAATGGTACACATTTACACTAATATAATAATTAATACAATTTCCGTTTGAAGAATTTCAGGCAAAATTCTAGCGTTTGAAAGATTTAACGAACTACTTTTATTTTCGCCATTTTAAAATCATGTATCAAGTATTATATTTATACACGAACAGTCCAGATTACATTTTCTCGCTGCGGGAGGTTGACTAGTGAATGTAATATTGATACTTTAAGCAATACAACTATGATATATATACTGGTTCATTTATCTAAGCAATGTCGGTCTCATGTACTGAAGTTTTAATATGAGGAATTTTAATGAACTTCCTTAATGTTTTGCATCCCTATGCAAAACTTACATTTTTATGATTCAATCAAGTCTAAAGCACTTTGAAGTTTTTAGTTTACTTATTTATTGTGTATTTTTGATGGTTAAACAAATATAAGTACAACTATAACCTTTGCTTTCAGTGATTTATCAAGGATTTAATTCAGAGAGGTTCGACACGGTTGTTTTTAACATACCTAGAAAAGCCAATTACCGCAGACGCGTAGCAACTAGATCTACAAGATCATTATAAGGTGTTGTAGCAGGGTTTGGGGCGGAGCCCTAGCCGCCAACGCATTTTACGAACTTGAATACGTAAAAAACGATAGGACATAACAATTTTGGATTAATTTAAATTCTAAAAATGTCCATTGTTTACCTTAATCACGAATACAATAGGCAAACTACCTTTCCTCTAAGCACTTCAAATGTCTCCCTCAATCATCAGCGTCTTACCCCAGCCTACTTTTTTCATGCTAAGCCAATTACAATGTACGTTAGTATAATTCGTAAATATACGGTTGAAAGTGACAGACCTAAAACTTACATAAGCATTTTAAAGCGTACAATGCCATTTTTGTCGAATGAATAGAAAAACAAAATTACTGCCATAATTTTTATTGATTTAAGCCACTAGTTTTTCAAAATAACATGGGTCAATGAACTGTCTTGAGGGAGAGGCGCTGAACACCTCGAACTCCATCTACGCATGCCACTGCCTTTAGATTCTCTATCAATGGAGTGGGAACTATGAATTTAGACATTTGAAATATAGTGGCGTATAGCAGGTCACAGTATTTGAACAAGTGGCGTGTTATGGTTCACAATATCTGCTTGACAGTCAGAGAAGCAGGAGTGAATCCATTTCGGTTCAAATTTTTACTTTTTCGGAAAATTCCTAATGTTACAGCACAATGGAAAACTTTTAATATTCCTCACTGACTTGACGAAACCAGTTGAACAAAGTGGCATATTGGTTTTTTTTTCACAGATTTTCCTATCATATTTCGAATGGAAGATGAGACTTTTTCCATTTAAAATTTTCTAGAAAAAATTAAATTCTAGCGACTTTTTTCGTACTATAATGAAACTTATAAATGTATTTTTATTTTGTTTGTTTGTTTGTTTG
>NW_013667227.1:2007-11137 GCF_000517525.1 Limulus polyphemus | reverse complement strand
CAACTCTGGGGCTACTCTTTGACCAACGAATAGTGGGATTGACCGTCACATTATAACGCCCCCACGGCTGAAAGGGCGAGCATGTTTGGTGAGATGCAGGTTCGAACCCGCGACCCTCAGATTGTGAGTCGAGCGCCTTATCCACCTGGCCACGCCGGGCCATTATTTTTATTTTACTGCCCTATGAGTTGTTTGTACTAAGCGTTTAAATAATGAATGTAGGTCAGTTACACAGAGAAAACCAATACGAATCAGACTCCGATCCATTATACGTCCCCCAGTGGACTAACAACACTAGCACATAGGTTCGATGCATAAGGTAGCCCATTGTGTAGCTTTGTGCTTACCAACAAACAAACCGATCCATTATCGTTTATAACTGGCGCCATCTAGTTTCAGACAGTAAGGTTTTCTTAAAAGTCTCTAGAGTATTTGTATTAATAAACTGCTAAATATGTCAGTTTTGGAACTTTTGTGCCATGGATAATTCTTTTTGTTATTTTTATTTTTTTATATCCTCGAGTGAGGTGTTAGTGAATTATATCACACGGTAGGCACGGCACAGATAGCCTATTGCGTAGCTTTGTGCTTAATAACAACAAACAAATCTGATAATAAGATAAAAAGACAAAAGGTTTATTTTTTCTGTAATTGTAGCACTAGAAATCGATTTAAGTCTGTTTAATCACGTATTCCGTGTCTATGATCATGTTTAAATGGTTCAGACAAAATTCTTCAGTTATAAACCTACAAAAATATCATTCCAAATTATTACCTTTTCGGGATACAATATGGTAATAACTCTAATTTTTAGAACTTATGGCCAAACAGAAATAAAAGGGAAGTTGAAAGAGCTTTTCAAAGACTTTTTCTAAGACTAGTTGATTATAAAAATGTGTTATACCAATATATTTAAAGGGGATATACTGCTGCCCAAAATGAGTTAAAGGCAAATTGTCAAGAAACGTAGCACAATATCAGCTTATCTATGTCTGATTAGTTCAGTGAATTAGGTAACATTCATAATGAAATATTTTGTGTGGCTAAGATATAGAGTTATTTACTAACCACTATTTTCTTCGTGAAATTCACGTTTTGTTAAGATAGTATGTAGTTAATGAAAACATATAAGCTCAAAACCCAATCTATGACCAGCTTAGTACTACAGATTGGTTCCTGATGAAAATTATTGCCCAGCGATATAAATATGCTTACGTTTTGACTCAAAACTGAGCATTACTGGTATGATCCCAGCTTTCATTTGTTGTTTGCAAACTATTTGAAGGCATTTGGATAGAGAATTTAAAGTATTGTTGATTGTTTTGCCATCTATGTGTACTTTATAATAAAAATTCAAGCAACGATAACCTCCATTTGAACTTATCACGCTAACATACGATCTTATACTCGTGAAGGAATATATTATATTGTATTGTCTAACACATATAAAAAATTTAAAGCTGAACTACGCGCAGTCGGCAGGATTCGAACCTGCGCGGGAATATCCCAATGGATTTCAAGTCCATCGCCTTAACCACTCGGCCACGACTGCATGTTTCGTCATTTTCATACAGTCTTTATTATATAAAAATTTAAGTGTCATTATGTTATTCATATACTTAAATTAACTTAAGTTACTACATGGTGAAGTAAAACGAACTCTAAGCCCCGTGAACATGTAATTTACTTTTATTTCTATTTTTAATGTTCTAATTTTATACTTTTTAGTTCATAAAAATATCAATATCATGTATCGTTCTTTTCTAAAATCTCTATGAAAGATAAAAGGATAAGCCCCCATATAAATGTCTGGCAGTTAGCAATAGTAGAAAGAAATATGCGTTTGTTATAATATCTTTGTAAACCATATTTCAATGCTTTAATTTAGATGTTAGCTAGAGGGCACATGATGTTGAAATCGAAAAGTTTATAAAAGTAGACCTACAATACATAGTGTTCTAAATTTAAGATCAAGATCCTAGTAAATTTCGGAGTATCGTGAGACGTAAGTAGATTATAAATACGAGAATCAGCCTAGCAGTCAATCAGTTAGCTTTGTTTTCCGTTGGTATAGTGCCAGCCATTCAGTGAAGGTTGATTCTGTGTTAGTGATCGCGTATATTCTGTTACTTGTCAATCAATTGTGAAATTGCACAAGTAGGTTTGTGTTTATATTATTCATAGTAAAATTAGCAAGATATTTCTATTTGAACATCATTCGTAAACTAGGACCTTCAATAAATACTGATAGTAGGTTAGTAGCCAACGTTAAGAAAAAATTACACAAAGTTGTGATCATTTCATGAAATGTGCTTCGAATTATTTTCACCAGATAATTTTAAAAATTCTTCCAGCAAAAGAACGAAGTTACAAAAATATTGTACGTTGAAACTAATTAAGACTTATATCGATAGCATTTTATTTATTGTTAATTTTAGAGTAATATAAGGTTACACCTAGTAATAATTAGGAAAGGTAGTGAATTAGGCCTATATCTACATTCAACTACTGATGTGCCGTTTGTGAACGATTCGTTCTTTTTTGAACAACTCATTACGGTGAATCATGAGAATAAGTCAGAGTGAGGATAAAGCTTTTTAAATTAATGTAAAGACCTGTAGGGGTGAGGATAAAGCTTTTAAATTAGTGTAAAGACCTGTAGAGGTGGGGATAAAGCTTTTAAATTAGTGTAAAGAACTGTTAAAGTCTTTCTACGGAAAACAGAGGAAGGTAATAATTGTATATTTACAGATATTCACGCCGATACCATAATTTTATAGCTCCTTTATTTTTGTTCATTCAACTCACTTAGCTCAAAATATTCTAAAAATAAGAAATATATTATTTACTAAGACGTAGGATAAGGTGAATCAATTGCTCTCTTGTCAATGATTTATATGTAATTTGGCTAGGCCAAGTTAGACTGATTTCATCGAAAACTAAAATAGTTGTTCACAAATACAAATTGTATTTTAGCTCTCTTCAACCATTTTTCTAGGTACCTGAAAAAGAAAAGTTTACCAAAAGACTTGAGTAACGTTGGCCTGTTATTTAAGTAGAATGAAGTACTAACAGTTAGTACACTGCTTCCCTCGGATGGAAAATAGCTATATCTAGAAGGTTAATTGAAAATTAACTATAGCATGTTGTTGTAATGGTATTCATATCTAGTATCGAAATATCTGAATGATATGGATGTTTTAAAGGAAAGTTTAAAGCTAAAAGTATATAAAGTTTTAATGAAAAATTATTACAGTTTATTATAACAACTACTATGTCTGTTGTATCCCAGCCAGCCAAGATGAGCCCTGGTATTAGGCGAAAGGCCTCGTTGGCACTGGATATTGCAGGTATAGTGTGGTTATCAAATTGTTATAGGGTCTTCTTTACTTTTGCTCACGTTTTCAGAAATACTAACACAGTTTTCTTCTGCTGATGTTGTGGGTGCTTGACCCTCTGGGACCAACAACACTAGCTTGTGCCTCCCCCTCTCCCCCGGTGAATCACAGGTAAGTCTGAGTGCTTAAAATAATAAAAATGTGGTTTCAATACCCAAGGTTAGCACAGAGTAGATAGATAGTTCATTGTGTAGCTTTGCACTTAACTACAAAAAATACTAGCTTACTGGTTCGCTAGTGCTTCTGAATGATGATTAAAGTTAATACAAGTTAAAATATGTAATTGCTGTTGAAATAAATAGTACCGTGTTACTAATCATTACCCTATTTCTGATTTATGAATGACTTATATTAAATTGATAAAAATTACACTTTTCTGTTGATTTGTTTGTTTTTAAGCACAGAGCTACCCAATGGGCTATCTGTGCTTTGCCTATCACGAGTATCGAAACCCGGTGTTAAGTCTCCGTTTGTTAATTAACTTTCCGTAACTTCGTTCCGACGAAACTTTAGCGACACAAGTCCTTACTTAATAAAACTGGTTTATTCTTTCCGAATATAACTTCACGATACACTTGATTTCAACATTCGCGTTAAAACAGCGCTATAACGAACGAACGTTAACTTCAACAATACTATCTGACTGCAAATCAATTACTCACTACCTACACACACATTGTTTCGTCACGTTGTCACCCTCTTATATATATACCAGACTGCCCTATATCTAGTCATCTCCCGACTATTCCCGAAGGTTCGAGAGAAGTGGCGTGACATTAGTCACGTGACCTCGCTGACGCAACACCGGTTTTTAGCGTTATATAATCCTTTGATTTATCGCTGAGCCACTGGAGGGCTTCACTAATTTAATCTGGTTCACAACATAACAGTTGTTATTCATGTAATTTGACAATATAAATAGCGTCTCAACCAGTGTTATGCCTGTCGTATCCTAGCCTGTCATAGACTAAAAGTTCATTTCGTGCGACAAAATGTATATTTCATGGAATTTTTTTTTTTATGTAGAGATGATTGTTAGGACCCTTAAACTAGTTGAATTTTGTTTTATAATGAATTTTGATGTATCACATCCAGTAAAATAAAGAATTTGTGTATCTAAATTGTTTAGAGTTGTTTATCCTACCTGGTTATTGTACATACTAATTAATAGACAGATTACGTCAAGCAATAAACCTGTTCTTGCTTCAACTTGTATGATGGCGCAATGTGCTCACAGCTCTTGCATAATAGTACCATATATTACCAGTTTTTAAATGCACTGGTATTCATAGTAATAAAATAGTCATTTTAGAAATCTAAGTGCATTCATTTTATTTATTGTTCAAGAAACTAAATAGAATTAAGAAAAACTGCCGATGTGAATAGTATCCTAACAGCATAATTACATAAAACAATGAAATATATATTACGCTAATTTAAACTTTAATTTATTTGTAATTCCATTAAGGTTTTCAGTAAGAAACATTTGATTCGTGATACTAAGTTTTGAATTATATATACATATTTTTTTTGTTTCAACCGAAGCTTTTATTGATTCGAAAGAAATGAGAGAAAAAAAAGAGTTTTTTAGTAGTGTGTGTGTATATATGCGTGATATGCAAGAATATCATGTGTTGTTACCCTACCATTAGCCATGTAGAAATTTTCAAACTTTTTGTTTAGTTTGTTTCTATGCAGTATTGGGGCTGCATCTCTAGTATCAATTCTATGAAGTATTTTGTTTGTTTGCCTAAGTCATGAAGTCCATTGGAGAAGGTAATTTGATATACAGTAAATAAGTCGTAATATATGGCATTTATCAGTTGTAAGACCTCTACATTTTTTGTAAGTGAGGTAGTAAGCTGTCCTTATATAAGGATTTGACATCAGCTTTTTTCATGTTGGCCTCAATGGTAACTACTTCTGACATTCTTTGATATGGAAGTATTACGTGTACAGTTTTACATCTTGTAATTTCCTATCCAGAGTTGACTCGAATTTTATGATTTGTTGCGTTATCGGTCATAATGATAATACATTTATTTTTCTGGTTCACGAGAGTTTTTCCAACCTTGTTGTCCTTGGAAGCTCAATCCCTGGTGCTGTAACTGTCATGTAGTGCACAAGGATTTTCTGGTCATAGATTGTGGAGCTCCTTTAAGCTAGCCTATCCTCATATCCAAGTCTCCACATGAAGTCAGTTCTTAATATGCACTTTTCCTCGATGTCAATTACCCAAACATCATGAGATGTAGAGAAACTTCATACAGTAAGGATAACTTGCAACTTTCGTTTTGCTAAAACTTTGTTTCCGTTTGTTATTTGCATCAATACATCACTGGAGGCAATTTCCCACATTTCATTACCAGATTCGGTCGACTTACAGTAGCTGTAAAACCAGTGTCGATCTACATACTGCAAGGTTTTCTATCAATAAGGCCATGGAATCTTGGACTGGTTTCTTTAAATGATGAACTTCTTATCTTCTTTGGAGCAGTTGGAGTATTCCCAGCTGAACTTCATCCCCACAAGTCTAGCTAACTCCTGTTTTTCTAATGTCTTGCTAACGTTCTTTAGTTCCTTTGATCTTTTGGGCTAGAATACTCGTGCTTGAGTTATTGTCTCATTGGCTTCTTAACTGTTAATGATTATTTACAGTCTAGGCTGTAATTACCAGGTTTTCTACATTAATAACTGTTCCCTTTTTTCTGATATTCTTTGGGGGAAGTTTTTATTCCATACTGGCTCTTGTTTACAGTTGCAGAAAATACTTATGGATTACTTCCCACAGTCTATGTGACTATTTGCCTGACAAATACTCTCAGTTCTTATAAAATATTGTTAGGGGGAGTTGATGTTTCAATACTACTTGATCTGATGATCCCAAAACTTCTAAGTAGTACCTTTAGTTTTTATGTGCGACTTTAATGGATTCAATTTACATCGCCAACTACTTTGCTTTAACCTAATTATCATATCCTCGTCTGTTGTGACATCTATAAATGGGTCATGTGCCAATGAATCCATCATTTCACGTGATGCATCAAGGTAAGATAAATTGTTAAGCCTTTCCAGATCTTTTGCAAGTTTGGCTAAGGTATTTCATTTCCTTCATACCATGTTCCAAAACTTTGATCTGGATACTTCCTCCTGGTATGTCATTCCGAACCTGTTGGATAAGACAGCTATCGATATAACGCGGGTTCGTCTTTGATACCAAAAATTTCATGAAAACTTCTTCTTTCAAAACGTATTTCCAGTCTTTTTCGCGGGTGTCGGACATTGTTAATATTGCTCCACAAATAACAAATTTCGACAGATAATACTCTTCGCCAACCAACAAGCAATTCAGTAAAATGAAACTTTATTGTCAACCTTTTTCATTTCAGGCCACACTTTATATGAAAATATAAATTTAAATAAATATGATATTTAATATTCACAAAATATTCTTTACTAATTGCTGGATTATGGATTACGTCTTTATTGTTATTTTAATAATTATTTTATGATAATTAAACACGTAACTAGATTTAGAACCAGCCAATGAGATGGTAGCCTCGTGACTAATTAAAGTGCTTAGCCAATGATGTTTTCCCATATTAATTCAATGCTGTTTTTTTCTGTATAAATACGAGTCAAGTTTAGAATTGTGCTATCTGTACTTGTACTGATACCCATACAACGATCATCGTGAAATTTGTATGAGTTGATTGTCTTCATTTTGTTAACGGAAGTCTGTTTTTTTTTACAACAGATCAGGTAGTTTATGAAGCCGTTTTAGTCATTATTTAATTTCTGTAGTGCATATTGGTGTATAGAAGACATATTAATACTAGAAATAAAAGACCTTATAACACCAAAATGTTGTTTTTATTTAAATAGACACTCAACGTTTCACTTTACAGCTTCTTCAGGAGCGTTCACTAAAACACAAACCGTTTTAGTGAATGTTTTTGAAGAAGCTGAAAAGCGAAACGTTTTAATCATTTTATCTATATTTTGCATTATTCTGGCTACTGGCTTGTCATTTTTGAAAGGACCCGTTATAACGTGGTCTCGTGATATAGACATTATAGGGGGGGGGGGCAGTGTAGTTGCTATGGCTCTCATCTGGAAGATTACTTTAAAGCTGCTCCTTTGAAATTGACAGCAAGAGTAATAGCTTGTTATTCACTATTTCGCTCTCGAATTTATGTTTCGATCTGAACCTTATATGCATCTTACGGTACCTTTCTATCATAATCTGTTGGTTTCTCGATTGGATTATGTTGTTGGACTGGCCAGCTAAATCCTGGAACTAAATTTGGTTGTGATATAGCTGGGATAGTCTAGGATGGCTCTGCAGTCACTGGTGGCATGAAAGTAGTGGTAACAGGTGTGGATCAAACTGTGTCTCCTACTCCATATTTTTCAGTAAATGATGTTTAGTTTGGATTTCTTGGAAGATATAGAAAGATGGTGTGTATATGCATTTATCAATTCGTTTTCCCAATATTTTATTCTGTCATTGATGTTCTTTTCTACCTCAATGATCAATCATTTTTTTTATGTCTGCGTGGTAGGCAGAGCACAGATAGCCCATTGTGTAGCTTTGTGCTTAATTACAAACAAAACTCTATTTTTTATTTATATGTTTTGGCACTTCGGTTTTTTATTCTAGCCTTTTCGTACTTCGTTTTCTTTCTGTAATTCTTCAATTTTATAGTTACAATCCCTCTATAAATCTCAAATTGTTTCATCAATCTTGCCTTTAACCCGGTTTACAACAATATAATACTTTATCTGTTTATCAATGGATCACGTTTCATTAAACATGTTGGCATGATTGTAGTTATGTAGCACTTTCATGGATGACTCAAACGTCACATCTTGATATTTTGTTTTTTTTTATGACTGAACCACAAAATGTATATTTGTAAGAATTTATAACATGAACGTTTATTATATAAAATAGAAATGTTATATGTATATGAAGACGAATTGTTTTATTTCTGAGCAAAATTTTATGCCTTACCTTTTTCATAAAATTATTATAATTTCTTCAACGCAGCCTTTGAGTGGTTTAAAGATTGCATAACTACGTTTTTTGGAGAATTTGAAAATAGCTCTGGGTCAGGAAATATAATTTTTTTCTCGTATACGTTGTCCAGTCATATAAAGGGTTAGGTTAAAAGAACAAATAGCACGTGGCAAATAACACTTGCTTCATCCACTGTAACACAAAGAGAACGCCTGGAAAAACGTTTGATTTTTTAGATTAGGCATTGTCAATCTCTTTGGAATTAATGAAGAGTTCTCTTTTCTTTAACTTTATCATTTCCATTTTCCCGCCCTACACTTTTTTTATAATTTCTCACACTGACATTTAGTGTCTATAACCTTTTCGTTCAAGGTTCGCACTCTTTTCCCTCTCTAAGCCCATTCACCTTAGTCACCCACTTTTGTTACCTTTATATCCTTTTCTTTTGGCCATTGTTCTTCACTCCTATTACGTTCACATATCTTTTATTTGAAGAATATTACCCGATGCACATGTTCACCCCTTTTCTTACATTGTTGCCTGTATTTTTGTTTTACAATTCCATTTTTATTTAGTTTATTTACTACTATGACCTGTATTTATACAATTTTTATACTTTATTTTTATTATTTACTTTATTTACTTTTTATATTGTATGCGTCAGCGAGGTCACGTGACTAGTATCACGCCACTTCTTTCTCGAACCTTC
>NW_013667227.1:0-1100 GCF_000517525.1 Limulus polyphemus | reverse complement strand
ACAACATTGTTTATTGACAAAAAGGGGACATGGATAAACGTTTCGGAATTCTATCAGATTCCATCTTCAGTATTGTTACGTCTCCGTTTGTTAATTAACTTTCCGTAACTTCGTACCGACGAAACTTTAGTGACACAAGTCCTTACTTAATAAAACTGGTTTATTCTTTCCGAATATAACTTTACAATACACTTATTTTGAACAGTCGCGCTATAACAAACTATAATAACGACGTTAACTTCAACAATACTTCCTCACTGCAGTTCAATTACTCACTACCTGCACACACATTATTGCGTCACGTTGTCACCATCTTACATATATACCAGACTACCCTATCTAGTAAATGCTAGGGCATTCATGAAGGAACAAAATAGTTCTAGAAACGTGGCGTCACACTAGTCACGTGACCTCGCTGACGCAACACTGCCCCCTCCTTAGTATTGTTCGTCCCGAACAATAGCCACATACAATAAACCAGTAACAATTAACAATAACTTAATTAAAATGTACAGAATTACAAACACAAAATTACAATTCAACAAAGTCTCTTAATTTTACGGGACGTATCTTCTTCCGTACTGGTCTCCGTCTCGTTGGCTTCTGCTTCATGTGGGGGTTTATCTGCTTCATCAAGAGCTTCACCGTTTCCCTTCTCAAAACTGAGTAGAGTTTCTTCTTCGACGGTGGCTTCTTCATGTGGCACGTCTTCAGCAGTGTCATTTGCTCTGTTTTCCACTTCGTCCCAACTGAAATGTCCAGGACCGTGATAATGCCAAAGCCTGTTGGCATGCACCACTTTTGGCTTACCTCGCCGACCACATTTTACTCGGAAAGTCACGTCTGAGAGACGATCCACTATATCATGTGGGCCTTCCCATGGAGAAGACAACTTAGGAGACTTCCCTTTGGTCTTCCTGGGATTATACAACCACACCTTGTCCCCAGGTACAAACCTGAAATTCAGTAGATCTATTATCATAAGTTAACTTCATCGAATCAGCAGACGTTTTAAAGTTTGAACGCACTTGATGGTGAATATCATCCATCCTTTCCGATAACACTTCCACAGGCAACTCTTCATAAGGTGGGCATCCCTT
>NW_013667226.1:265275-270468 GCF_000517525.1 Limulus polyphemus | reverse complement strand
AAGTTGCCGGCATTGAGCTCTTTTGTGCCCAGATTATTACAGTGCCAGCAAAGTCACTCAAACCTCTCTGAAAGCTGCCCTTTTTTGGCCTTGAATCCTGATGACTGTACCAACCTTGGTATCTCTGTGCTGGACTTAACATAGGATTCGAATTCAAGAGCTCTGGCCATTGCATCCTGCATAGTAGAGGGGTGTGCTTGCTTTACTTGTATCTTCAGTTGTGGACTGTCCAAGGCATCTACAAACTGATCCCTCAGCAACAACTTGAAGACCTTGGATGGTGCAGTTGGGTAGGCCTTGTGTGCCAGCTCTTGCAGGCTCTCCCCTTTAGCACAGACTCTCGTCCTAAACCTAGCCCTGTAGACTTCGGACTGATTTTGGGTTCCATACCTGAGTTCTAGAGCAGCTACCAGTGCTCTATAGTTGTGCCTATCGTCTGCTGATAACTGTTCAAGTATTTCCAGTGGTTGTCCCTTCAAGATCATTGCCAGGTACACTGCTTTCTGTTCCTCTGTCCATCCATTCATTTCTGCCAGGAGCTCAAATTGCAAATATGCTTCCCATCGAATTCCTGTAGCTTCCGTCGTACTAGATCACCCCTATTGCTGACACTCATGTCTGGAATGTAACTTCTGACAGGACTAAAGATGTCTGCTTTAGGGTTTAGCTGTGGGGTCTGAAAGGGGCTTCCTGTTGTCTGAGGCTGTTTAGGTCCATGGCTAATATATCCTCCTTGTGTAAAAGACAGTAAATCATCCTTTAATGTATTTAATTCACTTTGAAATTTACTAATGTTTTCCATTTGTACTTCTTGCCACTGTTGTTGACTTTCCTGTAGTTGCTGCTGACTTTCCTGCAACTGTTGGAGACTTTTTTCCTGTTTCCTTTCTTGTTCCAGTTGCCACTGCTGTAGCCTCTCTTGTTTATTTTGCTGTTTGAGCTGCCATTGTTGCAGGTTTTCTTCCCATTGCTGTTGTCTCTCTTCTTGTTTCTTTTCTTTTTCTTCCAACAACTGCTGTAATCTCTCTTCTTGTTTCTTTTCTTTTTCCTCCAACCACTGCTGTAATTTCTCTTCTTGTTTCTTTTATTTTTCCTCCAGCAACTGCTGTAATCTCTCTTCTTGTTTATTTTGCTGGTCGAGCTGTCATTGTTGCAGGTTTTCTTGCAATTGCTGTTGTCTCTCTTCTTGTTTCTTTTCTCATTCTTCTTGTTTCTTTTGCTGTTCTTGTATTGCTGCCATCAAATCTGCTAAGCTGTAGTTTGATTTGCCACCTCTTATTTCTATCTTCTTCTTTTTTTCTTTCTCATCCCACTTCTGATACCAGTTTGTTGCGTATCTGCTTGTTCGGTAATTTCCCGTAGAAATTCTTTCCGAGAAACTTCAGCGATACAAGTCCTTTCTTAAATAAAACTAGTTTATTCTTTTTTTCAATACAACTTTGCAATACACAAAATTTTCACAGTCACTTTAACTTAAACATACGCTATAACGATTCACGCACGTTACTTACGGTCACTACTGCTCACTTGACTCAATTATCTGTCTCTATATCTGTCTATCTGCAATTATATCTCCGCTTTATTTGCCGGGCTTATATACTAGTGAAGACTAGAGTTGCAAGGAAAAGTCAAGATCCTTCGAGAATCTCATGACGTGTTACTAGCATCACGTGACTTCCGCTGTCGTAACATTATTATACTAGTTAGAGGTTTTTTAAGAAGTAAATTCTTTAAAAAACAATTTTTTATAGATATTGACATATAGTATCTAAAATATACAAGCTACTTTTTTAGATCACATGATTATACTTTGCCACAATAAAATGAAAGTTACAAATTTAGTTTCTTCCTGATATCACATAACTGAAGAACTGAAAGATCATGTGTGAACTAAAGTGAAAAAGAAAGATAACATGTTCACGTTGATGTTGATTCAAAACATAAAACTCTATGTACAAACTAATAACATTGCATAAGTTACAATGAAATAATTAATGCTAAAATTTGCATTCTTTACTTTTGATGTCTAGTGTGATTAGTTCAAACAACAGATAACATTGAAATAATTTTACAATTAAATAGTGTTATATATGAGAATGAAATTACTACAGAACATGTTGTGAATAATACTACATATTCATACCAGTGTAACAAAAGCCATTCTGTAATCTTCATCTTTCACTAGGTATCCTTTTAATTTTTCCTTGCGTATTTCCCCTAAAAAGAAAAAAACTATTAAGATTATATACTCTAAAAACAACAATAACAAAAAATCATAATTCTTTATCACATACAAATATTATATCAAACCAAATTAGTGACAGGGTAATTAGAAATAAGTATTCTTGGGATGTGCATCATAATTTACAAGTAACTCATAAATACATTTTGAAAAGTTTAATAGGCTTCGGCTAGTAATAAAAATGATCAACAGACAAGGTTTCCATATACTAACATAGGTCTTCATCAAAGCATTTCCAAAAAATTGAAACCCATCAAAGAAGTGCATTTAAATTTCAAAAATAAATCCCATCTTCATATAAATGTATTTTTAATTATTTCTATATGGTCTGTTAATGTTTTCTCCATCAATGAAAACTCTTTAAGATGTTAAATTGTCCACATCTCTGGGTTTAAATAATTTCAAAGGATTATAATCCTATGCAGTATTTCTGGGATAAGAACAAGTAAAAAACTGGGAAATTCAGTAGAATTGTTTCTATTTTGAACATTAGAGCACAATAAGTTGTTTACCACAACGGCAAAAAAATTATATTCAAAAGTTTTAACTAAATAATTTTTACTGAATAAATTGGATTGTACCAATATTCAAAGAGCTTTCTAAAACAAACAAATGCTAAATTAACAAGTCATTCAAATACTGTTAAAAACTTGTTTTACCTGCCTGAATACCTTCAAGAGCGACTAGAACAACAAGATTTAAGTGCTGAGCTAGAGCTACTGGGTGAAAATATCTACATAAGTAAAAATAGCAGAGTTAGATGAAATTTTCTAATTAAACCAATAATAATATTCAGGCCATTCAAACAGCTCTTCTTACCTGTGTGAACCTTTGTAACAACATTCACTACTGGAATGTTGTAAATTTTTTCTAAATAGTTTTTCACATCATGTTTTGTCATTCTGAAAATTAGAATGAAGAGTAAACAAAATGATATAATGAAATTTACATAATGATAAAACTCAGAAACATATGTCTGTTGTATTTTTTTTTTCTGCTTGTAAAAATCAGGAACAACATTAATTTGACCCACACTTGACTGTTAAAAAGAAAAAGATACACAACATATGGCATCTAACCTAAAATCAACAGAAGATTCAATATCTTCTGTAAACAATTTCATTTTCTTAATAAAAATGTACGATGTATACACTTCACCAAATTTATATATGTTATGTCCAGAGCCTGATGAAAATTATTGATTTTTTTTTCATACACATACAAATAAATAGCACTATATGTACACTAGTGATATTATATATTATACAAATATTTTTAAAGATGCATCTTACTCACTCCATAGATACAATAAAATGAACATTGTTTGGTTGGATAGGATATTTAGGTTTGACAAGTTTCATCCAAAAGTTAGGTAGAAATATTCGCAGTTGTGGATTTCCCTTAACAAAAAGAGGATATCTGGAAATAAAAAAAACATCATTTAAGTATTTAAATAATACATTACATTTTGCGACACATAAATATAGCTTTTGGAAAACATTCTATGAACAGCAGTGGAATGTCAGTTTAACTGAAGTAAGTTAAAAATGATCTAAAACACATGAATTTCTCAGTCAAATTTGCACTATCTATGGTTCATGTAAACTCAGTAAAGTTAAATATAGAAACCCAAGTAGTACTCAGAAACATTCTATGTGTACACATTTGCTCAAAGCAATTAAGTTTCATGGAAATAAAATGAAAGAAATAATGTTTTTTATTTATTATTATTATTATTTATTACACATTGACTGTTTACTTCTTAACTTTAATTTTTAATATTATTGATGAAGTACGTTAAAACAAAAATTATGTTTCTTTGAATAAAACAAACTTGTTTCATATATAGTGGATAATCGTGTTAGACTACTTTTAGACACATGAACAATTCTGATGTTTTGTTTGGAATAATATTTGTGCTTATAATAACATTCTACCTGCAAATATTAAAATTTAATAAAACTAAGATTCAAACTCAAACAGAAGTTTATCGTCACGTCTTAAGTTAGTGTTTACATAATCCTGGTGGATTACGTTTCAAAGTTGCTAAATTTTGATTATGGATACTTTACACCAAAACAAAACACAAATGAGATAATCATTGATCTACAACAGTACAAGTTACTTACAGTCGTGTCGACATTTCAAATATTCTTTAATTATTCAAGGTAAAACAACGATACAAATTTCTAGTTAGTTAATTTACACTGAGCAGTAGAGCGACACCTACCAATTGATGAAATATGACTATATACATAAGAAAAAATTATACAAATGAATTACAAATTAGTCTAATAGGTTTTTAATTAACTAAGTTTAAAATTTTAAAGATTGGAGAAGAACTTGTAGGTTCTTTATAGTTTATGGCAATGAATATTTGATTTTTTTAAACAGAAATATTTTAATCTTATGAATGAAAGTGAAGATAAATATCTAATAATACGTCAACCCTCTAGCTGCCATACCCAGTG
The DNA here is from genome assembly GCF_000517525.1 of Limulus polyphemus. Taxonomy (NCBI): domain Eukaryota; kingdom Metazoa; phylum Arthropoda; class Merostomata; order Xiphosura; family Limulidae; genus Limulus; species Limulus polyphemus. The sequence goes on along the minus strand of NW_013667226.1, from coordinate 265,755 downwards.
TTGTTGAGGTCTTTCGCTTAACACCAGGGGTCATCAGGCCAGCTGAAATACGACAGATACAATACTTGTCTGGGGTCTGTTTATTTCATTTACATGAACAACAATTGTAATAGTGTGAACTAGATTAAGTAAAATGTCTTTTGTTTTGTTTGTACTTACGTAAAAAGCTACAGAATGAGCTATCTGTGCCGTACCTATCACGGGTATCGAAATCCGAGTTTTAGTGTTATAAAGATTAACCCCATTTATGTTTTGTGCATCACACGTGATTCACGGGATATAATGCTAAAGCGTCTGAGTATCATATGTGATACATAACTACATTTATTTGTTATGCAGTTGATGTTTGTGAACGTGGTAATAGGAACTGTTTGTTTTGAGTTAACGTACGACATTTGAAGAGAACTTAGCATGAGCATCACATTTGACGCTCAAAGCGCACATTAATTAATGGTGATATTGTTACGACAGCGGTAGTCA
>NW_013667226.1:262871-264275 GCF_000517525.1 Limulus polyphemus | reverse complement strand
CTACCTACACACATTATCCCGTCACGTCGTGAGCGTCTCATATATATACCAGACAAACATATATCTAGTAAATGCTAGAGCACCCCCGAAGGAACGGGATAGTTCTAGAAAGCAGGTAGCGTGACCTCGCTGACGCAACACTTGGATAAATACAACAATTTTTTATTAACTATTTATATTTTCATAACCAATTATACTAATTTTTACCAACAAATTAATAATGGGTAAGTAGTCAAATAAGCATATCCATAAAAACCATTAGATTACCTAAAACAGGGAAAAGGTTAAGAAAATGAAGTGTAATTCAAATAAATCAGGAATCGAAATATTACATTCCCGCATTCTAGAGGAATTTAAATTTGCTTGAGGTTTGTTTGTTTGTAATTAAGCATAAAGCTACACAATGGGATATCTGTGCTCTGCCCATCATAAGTATTGAAACCCGATTTCTAGCGTTGTAAGACCGCAGAAATACCGCTGTGCCATTGGGGACTTTGCTTGAGGAATTTCATTCTTTTAGTTGGTTTTCCCTATCGGGAATATATAGTCAATCTGTATTCCTTTAGTTATGACCAATGAAAATTAATGTATTGCATGAATTAAATAAATATATAATAAAAAAAAACAATTCATGAGGGAATGTAATCTTCCTGATAGCCTTCCCTCGAGTGAATGTAACTTTATTTCATTATTTCTATCCCTGTAAATTTTAATTAAGTCATTTACAGATCAAAATTATGGAAAGTTTTAATAGCGCAATAATATTTTTTAACAAAAATATTTGTTTACATGAAGTCAATCAGTGGATCGCTATAGAACTTGAATCATCATACAATTAATCACGTATTTCACAAGAGCTGGCATAGTTGTCAATCTTCAGGTGGAAGATATATTGTTAAGACAGCGGAAGTCACGCGACGTTGGGAGCATGCGCGCTGGAGTTTCTAGAAGGATCATGACTTATTTGGGAACCTCGCGAATGTTCCAGTGTTTCCTAGATGCCCTCTTTTTTAGTATATAAGCCAGCGATAGACAGATATGCAGATAGAGATAACCGAGTCAAGCGAACAATAGGCACCGTAAGTAAAGTGTGTGAATCATTGGGATTTATAGCGTGTGTTATACAGGTTGTTAAGTTTAAAGTGACTGTGGAAATTCTGTATATTATAAAGTTGTATCGAAAAAGAATAAACTAGTTTTAATTAAGAAAGGACTTGTATCGCTGAAGTACTTCGGAAAGAATTTATACCGGAAATTAACAAACGACCAGACAGGTAACAAATTGGTGTCAGAAGTGGGATGGAAAATAAAAAAGAAGATGGAAACGAGAAGTGGCAAATCAAACTACAGCTTAGCAGATTTGATGGCAGCAATACAATAATAGCAAAAGAACAAGAAGAGAGA
>NW_013667226.1:260451-262229 GCF_000517525.1 Limulus polyphemus | reverse complement strand
GGTTGGTGCTGAGGGAAGCCCACTAACCCCCATTATGAAAGTCTCAACAGCTAAGTGTAAAATGGCAAGTACACATAGTGTCTACATGACAGGAAAGGTGGATGGCCAAACGTGCAACTTTGTCACATATTCTGCATCTAAGCAAATTCTTGTGAGTATCAAGATGCTAGATCACAAAGGAGTACCAGAAGCCATACAGAAGCTCTGTGGTGTGACAGGATATTATGCAAGGTTTTGGGGACCAGTGTGGGTAACTATTTAGCTAGGACATGAAGGACAGACACAAAGTATACTTGACTGACATTGAAGACCAATGCATATAAGGGTTGGACTACTTACTACCAAGGAAGTGTGTAGTTAACTTTGATAAAATGACGTTTGGGATCAGGCCAATTTCCAGTAAGTGTTGCGCATCTGTTGATTTGCATGTCACAGCACTTAAGTCAACTACAATACCCCTATGTCAGAGAAGATAATTTGGGGTAAAATAAAAAACATCCCCAAGGAAGCCCGATGCTTGTGGAAGCAGTGGAAGACCCATCCAGGCCAGCGGGTGTGAAGATTGGAAGGTCACTTGTGGCAGGTCATCAAGTAGTACCCATAACAGTGGCTAATTTCTCTAAATGTGAGCAGACACTTAAGAGCTAGAGCCAGTCAATGTTAAGGCAAGAAATACAACCATAAAGAAAGGACATCCACTCCCAGAACATTTAACTGACCTCTATAAGAAGAGCATAGTCCATTTGTCATCATCACAGGCTCTTCAGGTTAGAGAACTCTTGGCGACATATGCAGACGTCTTTTCAAAAGGAGATCATGACCTCGGCTGCACAGACCTTATAGAGCACAGAATAAACACAGGCAATCACCGTCCAATAAAGATTCCTCCAAGGAGAATAGCCCCAGCAAAGTGACAAGAGATGGAAAAGGTCATGGATGGCCCAATTAAGGAAGGGATAGTCGAGAAATCAGATAGTCCCTGGTCAGTTCCCGTCGTGTTAGTCAAGAAGAAGGATGAGACTTAACGTTGCTGTGTGGACTTGAGGATTCTTAATAGTATAACTGAAAAGGACTCATACCTGCTGCCAAAAATTGATGATACTCTTGATGCCATAAGTGGAGCCAGGTGGTTTTCAACTCTAGACTTAAAGTCGGGTTTTCATCAAGCGAAAATGGCTGAAGCAGATAAACCTAAGATTGCATTTAGTTATGGCCAAGGTCTCTGGTAATACTGTGTGATGACATTCGGGCTTAGCAATGCTCCAGAAACGTTTGAGAGGCTGATGGAAAGAGTACTGGAAGGCCTACAATGGAGTATAACCCTAGTGTACCTGGATGATATTATTTTGTTTGCAACAACGTTTGATGAGGAAATGTCCGAGCTAGAGGAAGTAGTCAAGCATTTGAAAGCAGCAAACCTTAAACTCCATCCAAAGAAATGCCAATTGTTTCAGAAAGAGGTGCTTTACTCGGGTCACATTATAAGTGAGCATGGTGTGCAAACTGATCCTGACAAGGTGAAAGCAGTGCGTGATTGGCCAACACTAGACAATGTGGGAGAGTTAAGAAGTTTCTTGGGACTCTGTACCCATTACCGGAAGTTTGTGAAGGACTTTGCAACTATAGCTGTTCCACTACATGATTTGACAAAAAAAGGCCAGAAGTTCGAATGGACAGTTTCTTGCCAGCATTCTTACAAGACGTTGAAAGAAAAATTGGCCTCAGATCCACTTTTAAAGCTTCTAGATCCCTCACTGCCGTACATACTGAATTGTGAT
>NW_013667226.1:255485-259451 GCF_000517525.1 Limulus polyphemus | reverse complement strand
TGACTTTCCGAATAAAATTTGGTTGGCGAGGTAAGTCGAAGGTGGTACATGCCAATAGGCTTTGGCATTAGCACAATCCAGGCCATTTCAGTTGGAATGAAGTGAACAACTGAACAAATGATGCTGCTGAAGACGTGTCACCTGAAAAAGCCACTGTCGGAGAAGAAAATCTACCCACGTTTGGAGATAGAAAACAGTGAAGCCATTAATGAAGTTACTACCAGTGATGTGACTGCTACCGATAATGGGACATTTCCTGATGGAGTAGATGAGCCCCACATGAAACAGAAGCCAATGAGACGGAGACCACTACAGAAGAAGATATGTTCTGTAAAATTAGGAGACTTTGTTGTATTTTAATTTTGTTTCTTAATTGTGTACATCTAATCAAGTTATTGTTAATTATCTATTGGTTTAATGTAAGTGATTATTGTTCGGGACGAACAATACTAAGGAAAGGGCTGTGTTATGACAGTGGAAGTCACATGACATTGGGAGCATGCATGCTGGAGTTTCTAGAAGGATCATGACTTATCGGGGAACCTCGCAAATGTCCCAGTGTTTGCTAGATGCCCTCTTTTCTAGTATATAAGCCAGCGATAGATAGATATGCAGATAGAGATAACTGAGTCAAGTGAACAGTAGGCACCGTAAGTATAGTGTTTGAATCACTGTGATTTATAGCGTGTGTTATAAAGGTTGTTAAGTTTAAAGTGACTGTGGAAATTCTGTATATTACAAAGTTGTATCGAGAAAAAATAAACTAGTTTTAATTAAGAAAGGACTTGTGTCGCTGAAGTTCCTCGAAAAGAATTTATACCGGAAATTAACAAACAACCAGATACGTAACAATATGACAAGGACATTCCTATAGCAGATGACGCTTCTCCGGTTATATTATGTGATTTTTGATAAGATAATGGGCACAGTTTAACAATCACGGCAAAATAGTTTACAAATAACTTTATATAGCTTGAATTTTTGAAAACATTAACCCCATTTCAAAACACAAAATAAAGTCAGTACTTCATTCAAAAATAATTTGCTTCTCACTACAGAGGATTGAATATGTTACATGAAAATGATTTTGAATATGCCAACCAGCAAGTCACGCAGCAAAACGTGGTGGAATGGAACGTATCAGAACAACATTTTGACATTGCGTAAGTTGTGTGATGCTACCGAAAACTGACTGCTTCTGCAAAGGATACCCTTTTCAACGCAAACATACATACACTTGGATGTTAAAGATGTGTTCAGATTGAGCAAGGCAGTGGCTTGCAAACTGGGAATCTCAGATTCATAGTCTGGGCACACTAGCATCTAGGCAGTACCAGGCCTTCTGATTTTTCAAAATCTTAAGATTTTATTGCTTATTTACTTTTATGAAAGAAATATTACTGTATCAAGCCAAAAATATTTTCAAAGACTAGTTTGCTGACATTGTTAAACAATTTAAAGTTACCTTTTTTAGGAAAAAAAACAAACCTTAATGTTACATCATTTGTTTGCTTGTAGTTAAGAATAAAACTACACAAAGGGCTATCTGTGCTCTGCCCACCATAGTTATCAAAACCTGGTTTGGAAGGGTTGTAAGTTTGCAGACATACCGATGTGCCACTAGGGGGCAATGTTACATTGATAATTTTTTTTCTCCAACACACACACACCTTCGAATATAACTTACACCGGAATATGCAAAGTTTTAATGTTTAGAATAGTGATTTTAATTGGTGTATTTGGGCATGGTTATGTTTAATCATTTACAAGAATGGTTGGGCCAAGAGTGGCCTGGTAGTTAGCATTCCATACTATGAATTCTAGTGTTCACATTCCACGCTTAAGGGTTCTGAGCTTGAGAAGCTTTGTGTATTTCGGCGTTGGTAAGGTTTTATAAAAAAAAAGAAGTAATAACCGATCACAAAGAATGATGTTATGCAAATCAATTGTTAAATAAATATATAAAGTTTCTACATAATCAGATGACATTAATTGATAAGTTTTACAATGCGAACTACATAGGTTTTTGTGGTCGCAATTTTTTAATGTACATGTTTTTGTATTTTCTTATTGTTAATATGTGCATAAACATTTACATTGCCAAATTTTGAAACTTGATCCTTTTTTTGTAGACATTGTTGTATTTTCTTATTGCTAAAATGATAGCGCTGAAGAATGATTAGTTTAACAGCTTAATATATATATATATTGAAACTGACGTCAAATTACTCTTCATCTAATAATATAAAAGTAATAAGCAATCGTAAAGAAATTTCATATGCTGTCTACCTGCATGAAAATCAATATTCTTAATTTAATTAATTTTAAGTATTTATTGTATTTGGTGGATAACCAGCAAAGCAGGAGAGTTAGTTTTGCTAATAACTGGAGGTTTTCAGGTCTCAGGCTTAGATGTAGATTTTCCAAACAGTTGTGACTGTTAAGTCACAAGGAGATTAGATACACACTTACACAAAGTACAAATATTTACTATCACTTTTACAATCAACAGTACAAATAAACAATACTCTGTAATACAATCAACCACGGGAACAGTGATCATGTGTTTGTTGGTGTGAGACTGGTAAGTGCCGAAGAGGACTTTAATAAAAAAACATAGATTTTGTTAGTGCAAATAAGCCTCCCTTGCGAGTTAAACTAAGTTGAAATAAAGTTAAAGAATTTACTATTTGAAAACATACCCAATTATGTTTAATATACCTTTAAATACTCTAGAATAAATCCAAGACTTTACTTGGCTTTCATTTTAAACCTTAAATCTTAGAGCCAATGCTAACACTAAGTTTGTTCACCCTTACCATGAACCAATCCTACTAAAAACAGTAATGGGAAGAAATGCAATAATAACACTTTAAACTAAAGATGTGCACAAGAACTGCTTGTATTCTTAACTTAATGTAACACTGAAAGTAAAAGTATAGCTGGATATTCTGTGGAACACAAATGCACAAATAATGGAAACACTTAAATGAACTGAAAACTATGTATTCTATTAAATTCTGCAACTGCAGAAACCATGTAAAACCTGTGATAATCTACTCTTCCAACACTGTCTTAAACATGTCAACAAATCCTCAAGTTTTTAAAAGAAAAAAAAGTGACCAGTTTTTGTTATATCAGCTGGCCAATAAATGGTAGAGATCAAGAATGAGCCCATTTGCAACTGTTATCCAAATTGCCAACAAATATAACTCAACAATGGCCTCCACCTAGACTTCCATTGACCACATAATGGAAGCTGCAGTTAGTAATTCACTTAAATTATTCTGTATTCAATTGAGAAACTCTGAAAACAAAATAATTTTGAAATTTTACTTTTTGACTAAAGGGGTGAAAAAAACATCCCTGTATAACATATTTCATGCATTGTTCAAGAAACAAAATGTCTGTCATTTCTCACTGAGTTTACAATTAACTGTTTTACACACTATAAAATATTACGATACTTAGTTTTATGTTAATAGAGAAAAGAAAGTTGGGCCTAGATTCATAACTTTTAATCCTTCATTTGTGGCTCGTGGAAATCTGCCTACAACCCCATGTGCAAAGATTCCTGAATCTTTGCAGTGGGCCATTCAAAATGTTGTATGCAATATGCTTGCATCATATGATATCAACTGCAGTTGAAGGGTTAAAAACCAGTTTCAAAGGATTGTATTGTTCTTTTAATATACATGTACTTGAATTAAGTCAAGTTTACTTCATGTAACAATGTGTGTGACGATTTGTTTATTTGTAGTTTTTAGCATGGTACCAAAGTTTTATTAACATTATAAAAAAATCATGACCTTCAATTTCTATTAAACATTGTTGACTACTAATGGATGCTTCCCATCCAGTCAACAGCACACACATATATATATATATATACACCTGGAAAAAAGTTAAGCACCCCCAAATATTTTTCAGGATTGCTTTTTGAAAATAAGGTTTAATTTCCTTGAT
>NW_013667226.1:243729-254485 GCF_000517525.1 Limulus polyphemus | reverse complement strand
CACGGGGGTGCTTAACTTTTTTCCAGGTGTATATATACTTTTCTTTGTACATGGTAACATTTGAGTTGTGTGATTACTAAACACAAAATTCTTAAAACATTTATGGGTCAAAATACTCTGGTGTCCTGCCACATAATATGTTTAAATAACTGAAAGAATTCAGGTCCTCAAAGTATTCTACTTTTGACACATATATTTTTTCTGGACAGAATAAAACAACCCTGGTTTGGCTAAATATCTTTAGGTTGTGCAGTAAAATCTCACCTTCAAAATACCTTTATAACTGAAAATCGAGTTTATTTATATCATGATAACAGGTTCATTAGTTTTTTAAGTTTTCAATATTTACTAAGAGAATGCAGCATATTAATTATAATTAATGTCACACCAAAAGTAATGAAAGGCACTTCATTTGTCACTGAATAATTCTGATACACTTCTATCCATTAATGATACAGGAGAAAGGTATATTTAAACAAATATCTTTTATATTTAGCCAGGCAGCTAAATAAAAACATAGCATGAAATACATAAAAATTTAGTATTCCTTACATACTGAAAAATTGTTCATAAAGAAATAAGTTTAATTTCATTATGTACACTTTCAAGTAACATCATGCAAAATATTTATGAAGGGTATTTTCATGTTAGAATTTTTGTTTATAATAACCATTTAATAAACAGTATCCCTAAAGCAAAACAATTGCATGTGTGTGAAGCCAATCTTAGCAACCTTGCATGACAAAAACTTTGGAATTTTTTTTTCAAAAACATTTTATGATATTATAATCACCTCAAAACTATCATGAGATTGCTAATTAGGACTGTCTTTCAACAAGTTTTAATTTAAATCTTTTCAATTTTATGTTACATTTAAATGTTTTATGTATTTGGGAGTGAATAAAATAGCCCCTTCTAATAGGCAAATCTGGATATAGATATTTTGTTATAAAAGAAATATGCCAGAATGATGTTTAGTTTCTAACCACTCCCATTCAAAATGACAGCCTCAATTTTTCAAAAATTCATATCAAGAACATAAAAAAGACAATGAAGCAAAACTTAGCCACTTGTGATTCAAACATACCTTAGAATGTCATTATTTAGTACAAAATACAATTAAACAATACCTTTTATCTTTATATTTAAGGACAATCGTGATTTGTTTTAGGAAACAAAAGTACATGTTTAATTCAGAATGTATGATTTAAAACCTTCTTGCCTCCAAGTGTCATTATGACATGTTTTGGTGCTGTTTCAAGGTTAAACCCTTCACTATAATCCAGAACATTTTGGTGGTATTGGAATAGTTTAATATCATCATCATAAAATAGCAATGGAACTATTCTGAAAGTGTCATAGCTATGTATATTAAGTGGTTTCAATCTTCCAAAGTACTACTTCTCGATCTCCTCCTGCTGCTAGTAAGGGCAAACGACAATGCCATGATAAACCAGATCCTTCATTCAGTGTAGCAGATAAGATGGTCTGAAATAGAAATGTATTGGATATATTGAATAGAAACAATGCATATTTACAAGGTAATCTGCATTATTCTAATAAAAAGAATATAAGGGACAAAATATAATTATTTTTAAATATTAAAAGTATCATTGACAATGGTGGCTTGTCAGGTAAGACACTGTCTCAAATAGAACTTCTATGTCCCTATTAATCTATACATTTAAGCCAAACACTATTTTTTCATTTAATCATTAACTAGAGTTTAGCTGTAATAAAACATTAATTGTTTCTAAAACTTCAATCAAGCCTTAATATATCTTCAATTAAAAAAAAAAGTGAGTGTGCTTAAACAAATAACACTGAGCATGCTAAAATTGTCCACTGCTAAGCCAACAGGAAAGCTTGGTTTGGTAGTCTATAGACTCTCTTATAGAGAAGTGTAACATTGGCTCTTTAGAGACAAGAAGTTGTGAAACAGGATTTCAGTTGGTTGAATATGTAATCCTGTTTAATGTGCTCCTCACCTGTCACAACTTTTAGTATCCTATACATCAGAAAAATAAATCTGGCAAAATTGTGAAATAAATGTATTTCTACACTTTCTTTTTGCTTGAATGTACTGTTATACAACTATTTTTGCATTCTCTGTTTATTAAGTGTTTTAGATAGCTATACTTTACCTTTTAAATTTTATAAGAAATGGAACTACACATCTATCTTTATAGTATACTCAAAAGTACAACACTTTTGAGTTATGGATAAACATGTTAAACACTGTATGTTTCCTAACACAAAACATAACTTCTTGAAGTTTTTTTATAATTAAGTTAGACATAAACATTGATTATTTCCCATCTTATAATTTTTCTTTCAACTAATCTTTGTTGGCTTTCATTTATATACATTATGGCTACTTTTAATGTTACTTTTTAATTTAAAAATAATGAAAATATTCAGGGGAGGAATTAACAGGCCTACTTGTGCAAGGTTTCTGTTGCTAACTTTAATCTGATTTTCTGGTAAACCTCTTGTTGCAAACAGTTCACGATGTGAATGGGCAAAGCTAAAAGTAACTCCTCTTTCGATGTGAGCTGTTCGTTGTTCGAGTGGTTGACTGAAAGAACCATATAAATTCCTTAAATCATCATAAGCTAGAAGCTTCTCACAAACTTGAAAAATAATATGAAATAAAGTTCTTATAATTTTAAACTGATAGAAAATATAAAAACAAGTGCACTCAAATGCATTACCATTTACTAAAAAAAATACCACTTTCTTTGACATGTACTTCAAAATGTATAACATTACATGTGTTAGATAAATGTTACATTTGTATTTTGTATAGGTTATAAGAAATGTAAAGCATGTTTTCATTGCTTTGAAACACATGCATTCTAAACACAATTAGTCCTAGTCTAGGATCTACATCATATAACAGTTGAGATTCATTAACCCTTTTCAACCAGGTATTTTGTATTTCCAGGAACCAGGGAAAATATCAAAATTTTTTTATTTGATTGATTTTTTGTATATTGATGAAAAGGTCCTTAAAACCAAACAGAATTAGATTCAATGTGAAAAAGGCTTCAAACAAAGTATACCTGTATTGTCCCTGGGAATAAAATAGCAGGTGTAACAAGTACATTCCTATGGTAAACAAGAGGTTAATAACAAAGAGTTATGGAGCAATACATATATATAAACTTTCTGAATTACATTATACAGTGATGTCTACAGCATAAATTTTACATCAGAAACAATTTCTAAAAACATAAGTCTGGAGTGAGAAAATTACATAGGGCTTTTTGATTTGAAATGCAAAGCTCAAATTTACAGATTTCCACAACTCCTGATCCTCTGACGTTTACAGATAATTAGATTTTATGATCATATGATTCCTTTTTTTCTAGCAAACATCTAAACTTTTAGTTTTGAAAATGTTATAAACTACAAAGTTTCTTAACACATCTTTCCAATCTTTAAAATTTTGGAAGAAAAATGTTTAAATTTTAACTTCAAATACAAATGCTTTCCCTTAAGGTTTTATAGAATTACCTCTAAGTTTCGAATCAATCAATAAATAAAAAAATTCCAAAATGGAAAAACATTATTAATGAAGAAGAATGAGAACACAAAACATTACACTGGTGTTAGTTGTAGTTTAAAATGAAAGACAAAATTGTATTCATTATTTTTTGACAAGTATATTTTTTAATTGATAGGTGAAAAAAAAACACCAATTCAAAAGAAAATTATAAAATACAGTACATATAAGTGCACACACACACACACATATGTACGCGCATACTTATATTTAAGAACCAGAATTGCGAAGGTAATATTGGCTATCTTGTTAATGCAAAGCCTATATTCATTAAAAGCTATTCTACATACAATATTAATTTTCTTTTTACAGGCTTCTTGTTCTTGAAAACAAGAACACAGGATAAACAGTGGAATGCACAATTTTATTTACTTTCTGAAGACAAAAATAAAACATTTAACACAAAATTAAGCCAAACAATTTTTCAGATTCAATAGTTAAGCTTATCTATTATTCAATTAATATTTTTCAACTCACAGTTAACACTACCTTACTAGTGTATAATACAGAATTAATTCATCTATTACAGCAAAAAGTTTTACATTTACAGAACTTTAGAAGCATTCATAAGTCGTATTCAAAGAAGAATGTTTACCTTGATATGGAGGTGTCCCAGAGGAACCAGTCTGATCCTGCAACACATCCCACCCTCAGACTGTTAGCAGGGCTCCAATCAGCTGACAGCAAAGGCCTATTTGTGCATTCCAAAGACATGACAGGTTGCTGGGTTCCAATGTTATAGAATCTAATGACTCCTTTCTTCTCTGCTACCAGCAGCTAAACAACATAGCCAATAAAATAACACATAGCAACTGTCCTGAGAAAACAAAACTTTCTCTTTAACATAAATTTTACTACATTTCTGTATTCTAAGATACTGTACTTACAAACTTAAATTATGAATACAGCTATGGTGAATGTTTAACTACATGTTTTAATTTTAAATTTAATTTTCATAAACAATGACAACATATTCATTTATCGTTTGTTATGAAACTATATTTGGCATGCAAGTGAACTTTTTTAAAAAATGAGAGTCATAAAAATTACTTTGGAGTTCTTTGTCTCACCACACTTAATGTATATTTAAGAATACTCTACCTTGTAAACCTCTTCTGTGTGCCACCGTACACTCATGCCAGGTGACGTCAAGAACAGACGGGCTACTAGGTTCCCTTCTGGTGACCAAACACAGCATGTGTGGTCATCGCTGACACTAGCAAGTTGCTCACCAGTCTGAGGATCAAATGCTAGGTCATTGATGTAGTCACTGTGTCCTTCCACATGCTGCAGGTGACAAAAGTTTAAAACTATTTTCATATAATTTGTTTTCTCATATATCCCTTTGTTTCTAATATACACAAGTATATACACTATTTTGTAATGTGACCAAACTTTAATATAATTTATAACCATAACTCAGCTCTGGTTACTATAACTGAGCTTTCATATCTTATATGACACAGTGAAAATAGCATTCTTGAATATTTAGCCAAACTTAGTAAATAATCTTGAGAAAACTAAAGCAATGATCATTCTTCACACACAATGGAATAGTATATACACAGTGTTTTCATACTGTGTGCACTACTAAGACTACTACTAGGCCTAAACATAATCTTATGGTTTTCAGTAACATAGTCCCATGAGGGTAGGATATTCAGATTGATTTAGTTCTTTTTCTAATATGTATCATTCTTTTAATGGGATAAAATTAGAAATTTCTTTGTATTTCTTATTCCTATATTAGCAAGAATCTGTATGTAATTGTATAAATAATCACATTATTTTTCTTGGGGAGGGGTTATAAAATACACAGTTGTTATATCATGCTAAATTGTATTCAGTAAAGTGCAAAATTTGCAAGTTTCAGATATGATAATCAAATCTCTTTCAAAACCTCATTTTAGATATTACTAAAGACATTTTTTATACTGTTCACTATCTATGGGGTCCACATATTGAGTACTTTTGGAATGTGAAAGACAAGTTTCAATATTCAAAATTATACAGTAATGAAAGTGGAGGAGGGAAAATGGAGAAGGGCATATTTATCATTAGTATTGTCAAAAAAACAACTTGATACCTTAAATTAAATGTGTAATGGTAAAGGAGTTTTTTAAATAGAAATTTGAATTCAAAAATAGAATGCTATATTATTGCTACACTCACTTTGATAGGATATAATCATAAGTAAAAAAAAAATGTACATGCTTAAAAAACGTTGACCTATAAACAAGAGCTACAAAGTAAGAAGGGCAAAAGTTAAAAATTAGGTAAGTTGATTTATACATTTAAAGTAAATCTTCTGAAACATGAAGAGTTGAGGAATATAAAGGTTGGAAATACAAATTTCAATATTAGGCACAGTAAGTTTCAATTTTGGAAACCTATTCTTTTGTAAAGACATAAGGATGTTCATATATTATTGAAACATTTCCTTAAGTGAATAGAAAAGGAACAACACGAGACAAACAGTTTTTCCCTGCTTGTTTAGATGGGGCTATGTGAAGGACACTGTCTGTAAAATGAAGGTACTGGATATTATAACTTTGTGGGCCTGAATATCCAATACAATTAAGATTATTACTCTAGAGATGCTGTTCATACATTGGCAGACACCATTTATCACTTGAGTCATGACTGATGTTCTCCATTATATTACAATTCTTGATCTTATGTACTTCTCATTCTATTAAATTAATAAAGTGATTTAATAACTTATGGACACCTTGTATCTGTTAGATATAAACTTGTGGAAAAGCTTGCCTCATGTGCTGATAGTATAAATCCTTTTAAATGTTTGTTGACTTACATATACTGATGTGAAGGGCTCCATTTTTATTTTCATGTTGAAACTTCAGTTGTTTGTTTTGGTGGATGAATGGGTGGAAGATTAATGATTTTCTGTCAGTTTCATCTTTCTCATGTTAATATAACTGATTCATGTCATAATGTTTTACAGACAATATATTTTTTTTATGATATCACATTTGTTGATCCAAAATAAAAGTTTATACAGAGCAATGAAATTTGTTAATGGAAATAAAACCCCACCACCCTGATTCTTAGATTCAAACTCATTTAAATTAGGAAGTACAGATAATGGATGTGAAAGCATGACAATAGAAAAGTGTGTTTTTTGGAATTTTTTGTTTTAGGAAAGAAAATTGATTATTCCTCTCTTAATGCAACACAAAGTTTTCAAATAAACTATTGAAATGTTCAAAAACAATCTTATGAAACCAGTTTTAGACTCAATTTATGAATGTTTCTTTTAAATACGTAATTTAGAATATTAATGGTTAGTGTATTTATCAGAATTTTCCTGTGCTGGATAATATAATTCTGCCATGCCACACTTCAACTATATTTATATTCAATGTATATGCAGGTAAGCCAACGTAAGTATCTGTTCCATTTAAATTTCGTTCTCTTGCTCTGCATTTCATTAAGTCTCTTTAAATTACACATAGTTGGTATTGGTCTAACATTTTACAGAAATTGGCTTTCAATATGTAAACACCTAAATGCAAGAGCTTTTTCACTTAACAAACATTTTCACACTTACTGTAAATGGCTTCCTACAGTGTGTGTGACAAAATAAATAAAACCAGAGAAAAATGGTAATTTGAATGTATATAACAATGTAATAAACATGAGCAAGCAATTAAACCACAAAAACAAACAAAGATATCTACATTCTACACTTCAAGGCAATATAACCCCTATTTTATAAACAGTATTATAAACATGAAAAAATTATGTGTAAAAGCATACTATATGAAATTAATGGCCCAATGGAAATATAAAAGCACTCAAAGGGGCAGAACATAAGAACTTGATATATTTTGTCATCATCTGCATTATGTATATCCCAATTAATATTTTTTAATTAAAGGCACTTATGCAAAATACTGTCTTGTATGCAGGTTATCTTCATTTTACTTATCACAATAACAAATTTTAAATCAGCAAGTGTTACCTGGAAAAATAAACTCAAACGTTTGCCTGTTATAACAGCATATGAGGTAATACAAGGTTATACCTGCATACAGTTAAGTGATTTCCATAAAAAAGATAGATTCGTGGATCTAATTGTGCAGTGATTTGCAATGGGTGGAATAAAAGAGACAATACACAGTATTGAAGTTAAAATTAAAATAAAATAGAGCAATTTATTTACTGTAGTAAAGAAATAGATAGTTGAATGGTGAACACAAGTTGTCAACAAAGTGGCAGAAAAAAAAAAGATTATGGCCAAGCATATAAAGACAGCACAGAAGTAGGATGAAACAAGGACAGGATTTACATAAATAAATTTTGGCTCTCTTTAAAATGATGAACTGTTCTCCTCAATGATGCCAAAACTGAGGTGCAAAAATGTCTTACGTGTGACAGCTGTAAAGTATCCCCCAAACAGAATGTCAAGAAGGACACAATGCTACTATCTCATGAAACAGTTATTTGATCAATTAAGCCACAAAAAGTAACACATCAGTTTGAATTTATCCCGTTACTTCTACAAGATTTAGTATTCAAAATATAAATTTAGAAAAGTTTAAGAAATTTATAAATAAGAAATACACACTAGGGGAGAGTAAGATATGTAGTATTTGCATACTACAATAAAAATCAACCTGAATATTTAGTGAAAATTAATTATAGGGAGATCTATGAAATGAGCAAGCAGGAGAAGGGTGTAAGTCTAGAATTTAGGGCTATATGATAACTTTTATATGATAACTGATGCAATTTCTGGCAGATAATCAGTGCAATTTATAACTCAAACATGCATGAAATGATTAAATAAGAGCAAATATTTAGTGTTTTTGATCATAGGTGTATGGTTCATTGAGTAAAAGTAGATGTTAATATAAAAACACTAATGGACAAAAGGCACAGTAAGGCTGTATAGAAAAAGTACAGTATAAGGTAATGCACTTATGCAATTCAAATCTTGGTACATAACTGAAATCCTAATATGATCACAATAATTCATGAGCTGCTTTAAAGAGATTATGATCCTGGTTTACTAGGCTTATTGATGCAGAATTGTGAAAAGTTCTCTTGATGACCATAACCGTAATGATGAAAGCCACATTGAAGAAGAAACTCCAAAACCTTGATGCCAAGACTGCAGTGTGACATACAAAGATTCATTTTTCTTAGTATGAACAATAAAAGGATGCTGATTCTGTTAAATTAGTTCTATTGAAACTACTAGGTAAAGCTCAACAAAATTTTTTTTATTGCCCTGAAACAAAACACTATGATGGATGTTAACATTTTCTAACACTGAAAATGTATTTCTGATAGGTACTTACCTCATAGCTATTTTGACCTTTAGTTGCCCTCTAGGCATTGGTAAATCTTATGAACAGCGCACTAGTCTTCTATACCCCTATATTTTTTGCGTCATTGCAGCAACATGCGCTGATCATGTGACAATCCTCGACCAATCCCATTGCACCTTCTATACTAGCACAGGTAGCTCTCTCATTGCAGCACAACCCCAACTTTTGAGAATTGGCAAAGACAAACCTGAAAATACCAGCAAATACCAGTGAGGAGGAAGGATGGGAAGTGTATGAGTGGAGGTATTTACCTATTGGAAACACATTTGCAGTGTTAGAAAATGTTAACTTCCGAAATGGTACTATCACTTCTTCTCCATAGCTAGAATCCCACATTGGAAAGGTGGAGGGGCTGGTGAAGGCACAAAAACAAATAATCAAGTGGAGAGCGACTGTTATGAAAAAAAGCAGGTATGCCATAATTAAAATATGAGGCACACTTGCGGGATCTAGCACTACTTCTGAAACAGGTATGCTTTTCACCCAGTAAAGAAGATAAGACATGTAGGGTGGAAATGAAGAGAACACGAGGCTAGGGCTAGAGGACCGTATATGAATAGGCCAAATGCAGTCTGCCAGGGCAGAAAACATCCAGGGGAAGTGTATTGAGGTATAAAGTATTATGCTAGGGGCAGTCCAAGGAGAAAAACAACATGGAAGCACTTTGAACAAGTTTGTAAAATCAATAAGTGTAATCCGCCCAGGCAAAAGATAGCAAAGTGAGGTCCACCCATGCAAAAGCATCCAGGGGAAGCCCCATTGGTATACATTTGATTATGTCAAGTGTGGTCCATCTGGGCAAAAACATCCAGAGGAAGCATCTTGCATAGGAGATTTTGTGCTATATTGTATGTGTAATATGCAGCATAACAATGATAGAGAAATCAACAAGTGCAGTCCACCCGGCAAACCCATCCAGGGGAAGCACCTTGGATTGATATCAAGATAGCCAAGTGAGGTCCACCCAGGCAAAAACATCCATGGGAAGCCCCTTGGTATACATTGGATTATGTCAATTATGGTCCATCTGGGCAGAAAACACCCAGTGGAAGCCCCTTGCATAATAGACATAGTGCTATAATGTGTGTATAATAGACAGCACAATGATGAAAGCCCTCTTCTCATTGACTGAGTACATATGGCTATGAGATTTTGATATTGTACAAAACCCACTCATTAGGAAACCTCCACAATCCACCACTCCAGCAACTGGGAACCAGAAGTGGCAAGGTCCTCTGCACTCCACTAGAAAGAAAGAGTGGAGGGGAGACACATTGGGAGGACCAGAGGAACAACCCACCAGAGACAGTGCAATGCATGTCTGCATTTTCCTATTTTGAAAAGCAGAAAGAATGGATGGTAAGAATCACGGGTCAGTAGGGATGGGCAAAAATCCCTATCTGCTTGACTCATGAAGTCCATGAGTGACAGTCCTCAGGATATATATAGATACCATAAAAAAAGCATCCAGTTGTTTTACATAAACACCAAATCTCCACAGTAAGCATTTCAAAGAAGTAGAGTGAGTGCTAGTATAAAATGATTCAGCATACTGACCAGGCAACACCCGCTACCAGGTGGGATCCAAATATGCAAAGGATGCATAAGTGAAACCAAAATGTCAACTTACTCCAGTTAACCCGATGACTACCAGCTACTAACTTTCTTAGTAAGCAATGCAAGTCTTGCTATATTTCATTCCAACAATAAAACTAGTGGACAAATATGTTAGAAAGTTCATAAGAACTTAGATAAATGTAGGTAGTTTAAGAAACATAAAGCCTATTACTTTTAATAAATTTAGTTTTTTTGCATTATGATCTTTAATATC
>NW_013667226.1:216962-242729 GCF_000517525.1 Limulus polyphemus | reverse complement strand
CATGTAGAGACATTGCACTCGCCACTCAATAACTCTTAACCCTAACAATCGTGGATCAACTTCTTTCCTAAAAAATATATCTATTTTGAGTTAAAATTGCAATATAATGATTAATATAAATAGATATACCATGCAGCATGACTTAAGCTACTATATAAAAAAAATAAAAGTCAACTACATCCCATGCAGTTTTTTCCAGAAGCAACTTTTCTAACGTTTATAGAAAAGCCCTATTGGCCAGTACTAAATACAACCTCTACATAAAATGGCAGTTACCATAATAAGCACCAACCACATTCATATTGTAAAATCCAGAAAACAACGTTTCATCACGTGCTTTCCTTATCATCCTATGATTTGTCAAATGGGAGATACAGCAACTGGAATAATTGGTACTGAAATTGACACTTTCGACTAGGATTGGCTAAAAGTTTTACAACTGAGGTTTAACACGCCCAGATGCAGTTTTATAAAGAAAACAGACTAGAAAAAGGTTTAGATACCAATCATAGATGGCAGGACCAGTGCTGAAGTGAAAGGAAACATCTTAAAAACATTTTTTGAAAAAAACATTTCTTCTTAGAGGGTGCTTATTTACAGTCTAAAACGTATTTTAGGAATTTTTTCATTAAATTCCTCTTTAAACTTAATTAAATAATACAATTTTGTACAAATAATTGAATGTTATGCTACTACTTACAAAAATAAAATCTGAAATCCAATATCTTCCATCGACAAGTCAGAATAAGCTAGACGAATGAATTGCCAAACCCAACCAGTAAGGGTAACAGGAGAAAGACAACGGGAAACAGAGGGTTTCCAGTGTATAAAAAAGACGAGAATGAGAACCCCGAAAGGATTCAGTTTGAAATATATAACAACGAAGAAGATGATCAGGATTGGTACGGGAGTATAAATGGAAAAGAGGAGAGAAGGCAAAACAACTCTCAGGAGCAGCAGATGTCTTGGGAAGGAAGGAACGACTGGGATAAAGGAGAACATAAGAAGCATGTAAAGGTGCAGAAAGCATTAAGAACATAAATATCAGAATGATGAAGACCACTAATGAGAAGGAGACAGAAATAGGTCTTAAAGGAAAGGTGGTACAAAGAACACAGAGCAACAGGTTTGAAAGGAGAATGGGCAAGGGCATGAAGAATGACATAGAGATCCCATTTCAGAAGCCAAAAGGGACGACAAACAATATGAAAGGAATGGAAAAGAATAGAAATAATGGGAGGAGAAGATTCTATGAAATGGAGAAGGAAAAAGTGTGGGACAGAGCAGCATAACAACTAGAAACAGTGGACACAGACAAACCTTGATCAAATAACCAGGTAAAGAACCTGCACAATTGAGAAACTGAGGGACAGAATCCCCAACAAATGGACCACTGGCAAAAGGTAGACCAATGATGAACAACATATGGATGGGTAAGCAAAGAAGCTACATGGGTAGTGAGTCCCTCAGAGGAGGCAATGGACTGGACAAAAGCCACACATAAAGATGGAGTTTGGTGACGTCTGGATGAAACATGTCAGATCAAGGTTGCCGGAGTAGAGGCCTGGATGGAGTTAAGGAAAGGGGTTACTGCTCCCATAAGGGCCAAATTAGAGGAAACCATGATTGAGCAAGCCAATATGGAGCAACTAGCAACACACAGCAAGGAGTGGTCTGTATGAGAGAAAGAACCCTAGAGAGGAGTCTGATTATAGGGTAATCAGAGAGATGAAGGTCCCTCAAATCCTGACTGAATGCATCTACTCCCAGAGCTGAGGGTTGTGGGAGAGGAGACCAAAAGGAAGGAAGTTTGTCATCCCAAAGGGTTGCAAATGCATCGATATGAGGCATACCCAGGCGAGAACCCACCCACTGAAAAAAATCTGGATGAAGGGATCACTCCATAGGAAGAACTTGGTTGGGGCAGGATAGATTGTTTGCATCCAGATTCATAACACCCGGAACATGACAAGCCAAGAGTATGATGTTGTAGCTGCAAGCCCAGTATAAGAGGTCGAGTGTGAGAAAACACAGGGTCCTGGACTTGGCACCCTGACAACAGTTGAATTGTCGGAATGAACCATAAACACTTGCTCTTGTAAGAGTGGTAGGAAAGGAGTGAGAGCCCAAAAAACCACCAACAGCTCGAAGTGGTTGATAGGGTAAGTAGATTCCTCAATGGACCACTGGCCCTAAATCTCCCGAGAGTTGAGAGAAGCCCCCAACCCACCAAAGAAGCATCTGTGAACAGATGCAAGTCGGACAAGGCGGAGGAAGAGGACCACCCTCCACACCATCATGGTAAGAGCCCTGTCGAGCCACCAAACAAGGTCAGTCTTGATCCCTGAGGGAAGGTTAATAGGATGATCCAAGGGATCACAGGAGAAGTTCCACTGGTCGAGTAGTGTCCACTGAATGGAACACATGTGTTTGACCTAAGGGAATGAGAGCTTCCAGGAAGGCCAATGTCCTCAAAAGAGAGAACCTCTAGAGTAATAAGAGAAGGTGAAGACAGAGCCGAGTGACTGCTCGTTTCATATCCAGGAGCTGAAGTGGAGAAGGTTGGGCCTGACCAAGATTGGAAATGAAGAGGACCCCTAAATGAATGAGGTATTGAGTGGGAATGAGGAAGGACTTCTACACCTTGATGAGAAACACCACCTGAGCAAATTCCTAAAGAAGGAAGCAGGTGTGATTGGCATATTGGGCTCCGGAATAGGCGAGCAGGGGCCACTTGTCCATATAATGATGAATCCGAAAACCCAACAAATGAAGATGATGTGCAAAGGCACAGACAACCTGACAGAACATATAAGAAGCTGAGGCAAAACCAAACAGTAGTGCATGGAACTGGAACACATCCTCCCCATGGACAAACTGAAGATGAAAACGTGACTACTGAGCAATGGAGATATGAAAGTAAGCATCTGTCACGTTGAATTTGGTCATCCAAAGACCCAGGGAAAAATCCACCGAAGAGAGTGGCAGGATGAATCCATGGTGTCCAGAAAGGCATTCAGCTGGGATAGATCGATAATCCCAATCTCCCATCTTTTTGGGGACCACAAACAGACAGGAGTAACAAAACGGAAGAACAGACACCATACATTCTAAGGCACCCTTGTGAAGTAGATCGAGAACTGACTCTGCTGGATGACTGGAGAAGACACGTTCTCAAGGAGGAGGAAAAGAAACCGGGAAAGAGGACAGGGGAGGAGGGGACCAGAATTGAATGCATAGATCTTCTGACAGAACCTGTAACACCCATGGATCTGTTGAGAAGGGTTACCAGATTGCAGAAAAGACTTGTAACCTGGCCCCCATCTGCCCATGGAAAGACATCCCATCACTGATAATGATGAGGCAGAGAGGAATGGGAAGAATGGGCATAAGGAAGGGAATGTCGGGGGTAGGGAAAAGGGTGGGACAAAGAAGAAGAAGGAGCATGGGGAACTTGAACAGGCAAAGATGGAACAGAATTAATAGGGCGAGACAAACAAGAAACAAGGAAGGACAGAGCAATCTCCATGCATTGACCCTGGACTCGAAAGACTCGGGAAAAACCCCAAAAACCGTTTCGTGCAGAAGCTGGGCCTGATGAAGTTCCCATAACGATGAAAAGGGAAGACGCACCCCCGCAAGTAATGCATTCCTCCCGAGTAAATTCCAACAACACAAAATCCAAATGATGAGGAACAAGGCTGAAGCCAACATCCGTGTCATAGTAGACCACAGGAAGGTTCCAGAGATCAGCTGAGAACTGATTAGGAGACTGGTGGAAGGTCTGAGACAACAAATGTAAAGAGGAAAGAACATGTAAAAGATTGGTCAATGTCATGCAAATTGTAGTAAACTGGGACCTATTAAAATGAATAAAATGAACTAAGGCATCAGGATTTGAACCCCACAATGGAAGGAGAGGATCTAAAAAACACTCAGAATCTAAATAGGGATTCTGAGTGTTGGTAAACACAAGAGAATTGGTCCAAAAGCTGAAGGGGAAGAAGCATACCCACTTCCGACTGTACTTGCACAGCAAAATGTTGAGCTTGAACAAGAATGTCGAGAGAGGGAGGAAAATAATAATAATTGGAATGAGGCTCCTCTCCCAGCAAGGAAGAAGTAAAAGAATTAATGGCTAAAGGGGAGAAATTGAATTTGACAAACCTGATCAATAAGGTGTAAGAAAGGCATGGTCAACAGACTCTCCTGACTGTCAGTGTTAAGTGACTGGCTGAAAATAGCCGGGGCAAGAAAAGCAGAGTTGAAATCGTATTCCCCCTGATGAAAAACTCCTGCTGATTTAATGCCTGAATTTTCCCGGACGACATTGGCAACTTGCTACGCTGGAGACTAGTGACATGAGTTTTGTCCATATCGGTGGGAACTTCTTAATCTGCCACATGAAAGTTCGAATTCATAAGTCCATGTGAACTTTTAAAAAAAAAATTATAGTAAAGTAACTACTAAATGAACATATAATTCCAATTAAAAGTGAAAACTAGCAAGAAAACAGTTTGCTTGAATAACAACTGAAAACACACATCTGAACACTATAGTGCCAATCAAGAAAGTAAGGATTGTACTGCAATGGTAGATGGAGATACTTGCACAATGAGATTGGTGGAAGGTGGTCACATGATCAGCACATGTTGCTGCAATGACACAAAAAATATAAGGGTATAAAAGACTGGTGCACTGTTCATAAGATTTACCAATGCCTACCATTTCAGAATTTATCAAGACTGAAAAGAATGACTTGTAGCAGTGAAGTGTTTTGAAAAGTTGTCAGGAAAAAACACCTTTTTTTTACAAAAATGATGCATTTGTTAAAAATTCTTAGCCTTAACTGTATACATACACACACATATATTATTACATTAGCATTAGGAATTAGTCATGAAAGTCACAATGGCTGGTTGAATAAACAAACTGGTTATTGATCAATCATATTAGCCTTTTCAATTTTGAAATAAAATAAAAATACCCCTAAAGAAATTGGATGTTCATTGTATTTATTTTTTAGTAGGTGCCTATGACTTGTTGATGATAAATTTCAACAATAAATGGACAGTACACAATCAACTTGATTTAAAATAATATATTCAAAAGAAGTCAAACGTTTGTACAAAAATTTGTTACACAGTTGAATCCAGAGCTTTAAATAATTCTCTTTTCCATTAAAAGTCCACACAGGCTGGTTCAGTTACTTCAGAGCCCAACTAAAAAGATCAATTATTTCTTCTCTACTCTGTTATCGCAATACAATCAGTGATAAATTCACTTGTGTTACCCCATTGGTTACCACAGTTATATCCAGAGCTATAAATAATTATATTTTACATCAAAAGTCCAACCAGGCTGGTTCAATTACTTTAGAATACTCTTTTGACAAAACAGATTATTCTCCTATAACTCTGTTAACACAATAAAAGCTGTGAAACTTGTTTTAGAAATTGCCCATTAAGGCTAAACTCACACCTAGTGTACCTTCACTTTTACTTTCACTAACTTGCTTAACTTCTTTTAGCTTGGTCACTTATATATTTACATTTTGTCTGACTGAGGTGTAGATCTTTCTATAAACTTAGAGCAACAAGAAAAATTTTGAAAGTTTAAGTAACATGACATCAATTCACAATTGAAGTACACAACAAATGATTCACAAACAGTTACGTAAGCAAACCTGTGATAAATTATTGCTTCTAAAAATACTAAATTTAAATGAAACAGTCATGTATATCTAACAAACATTATGAGTAAAAATGAAATCATATTAAAGTTTGACAAATATAATATAAAACATGAAATACAGTCCATGTCAAACTGAAACTGAATAGAACTCAGTTTGTCTTGTCTGTTTCAGATACTTGAAGATACACAGAGGCTATCTACTATAATCAAATATTAACAATGCTTAAAACCCTGATACTTTAGCTGTACCTGCACAGTGTCATCATTCTTTAAGTCTGAAGAGAAAACTCTGATCTTCCTATCTCCACCTGCAGTAGCAAACCTAAAAACAGAAAACACACAGAATATTGAAAAGGGAGTTAAAAAAGAAAAAAGTCAATATATTGTAACATAAAACTAATAAATATGTTGGGAAGAAACAAAATTTACGATGGTCAACCGAATCCACAGTTTTAAGGTATGTTCATAGTGAGCTACATACCGCAGTTTTATGACATGTTCATGGACAGCTGAGTACCACAGTTTTAAGGCATGTTCATGGCCAGTTGAGTACCACAGTTTTAAGGCATATTCATGAATAGCTGAGTAACACAGTTTTAAGGTATGTTCATAGCCAGCTACATACCACAGTTTTATGACATGTTCATGGACAGCTGAGTACCACAGTTTTAAGGCATGTTCATGAACAGCTGAGTAACACAGTTTTAAGGTATGTTCATAGCCAGCTACATACCACAGTTTTAAGGCATGTTCATAGCCAGCTACATACCACAGTTTTAAGGCATGTTCATGGCCAATTGAGCACCACAGTTTAAAGATATTTTCCTTTTCATGAGCACTGCTACACTATGCTGGTGGTATTATAAGGAGCCACTAATATTCTTGGAATAAATTTGTAATATCCCCAAAACATTTATAAAATCTCATACAACTATAATTTCTGGTTACTAACTATTTAGATCAGAGAAGACTTTTGAAAGATTGGAAATTGACATTATTTAAAACAGTATAAAAAAAAACATACATCTAAGTCTAATAACTGCTTTAAAATACGTTCAAATATTTTTGGAAGCTTTGTTAGGATGAATGGTGTTACTCTAAAATTTAATCTCGTCTTCACAACACATTTTCTCAGTTTCACAATTTCTTTTAATAGAATTTCATCAAATCAAAGAAGTCATACATAATGTAAGTACAAGAAAAACTGATGACTTTATGAGTTCATTTTGTTTAATAATCTGTTGTGTAAGGATAAAGTTTAAATATACACTTTCAGTCATTAAACTTTACAAAACCTCAACTAATTACGTTCACAAAACTTAAAGTTAAAAGAGGAATATTAAAATTGAATGAATATTAGGACAATGCTTCTGTGACCTGCCTTCCAATTAAATTACCTCATTTAAGCTGTTTAACAAAATTAGTTCTCAACGGATAGTAGTAAATATAAATTATATACTATAAGCACTATATTAAAACACTTTCTGTAAATCTAAGATATTGTAGATGTTTGTCAGACAATATACACAGACAAAAAAAAACAGCTTTTTTGAGAAACTATGTTACATTATGCATGGTCAAGGTAAATAAATATATATATATATATATAAAAAGAATACTCATTAAAATGTCTTACTTTATACTTTTTGGAATGAGGGTCAATGTTGTTTGAGGACTCCATGCTATTGCCTGGACACGACATCCATGATTAAAGTCTCGTAAGATATCAAAATTAGCATTTTCTTCCCCAGAATCATCATCCTAGATTAATTCAATGAAAACATATATCAATACATTCACAATTTTCACATACATTGCTACACAATTATGCTGTTCTCCATGAACATTAGTAAATTAGGTAAATTATGGCAAGAAATCACTACAATTAAGCCTTTTTTGTGCCTGTTAATGGATTTAAGATTTTTAGTTGTCACTAGCAGAGAATTCTAGTTTTTCTCCAATCCATTTTTATTACAAGTAAGCCAAATTTTATGCACTTTACTTCCTACCTATACATAGTTTCCTATAAATACTGAATGAAAATCAACCAAGCTAACAGGAAAACAATATGTATTACTCTCCATTATAACAAAGTTGGTAGACTATATGTAGGGATGGCCAAGGTACTCAATAAGCATAATACAAGTATGCATGCTAAAAAATGAACAATGACAGAGAGTTTTCCTTTAAAAAATCATTGACACTCACTTTCATTTATTTCTCTACCCAACACACCCAAAAACAAGGCAAGAAACCAGAAAGTGACCAACCCACCAAATTGTTCATGTTTCTTCTTGTTTCAGTCAAGATAACTCTACAACTACTTTATCAGTAAAATCAGTTTAAACCTAAATCCACTCTAAGAGTTTCTGGGCAATGCATCACTTAGCTGTAATATCTAGTAGTAATTAAAAAAACAAGGTCATAATTCTAGTGTAAGCAATGTTATCATTACCCCTTGAAGTTAGCTTTCCTACAGAATTCTGTTGTTCCTTTAAAAAGCTTAAGTACAGCGTGAAACAAGAATTACCAGCCAATAATAGATTACTGTAACATGTAGAATACTCAATTCTTTGTACACTATACGATAGGTGTCTTTAGGCAGCCAACTCCTATATTATGTATGAAGGAGTTAAAAAAAATGTATAAATATAATATTACATTTTACTACATACACTCACAGAATACACTAACTTTCAGTCAGGGAACAAAATGCCACAATACAAATAATAAACATTTTGTAAATATAAAGTGACTTAGGGATGGCAGTGCCAAAAAGAATGCAAAGAAAAATATAGGGATGATACATATATACACAGATCATCCCTTCATGACTTTAATATTACTGCAGTTGGAAGTTATATATTCCTGATTGTTGGTATGCAGTTTATCCTATCATGGTCATGTCAGGGTAGGCATCAATGTAATGTAACAACAGTTCTGGTCATGTGACTTCTTTGTTCAATACTGTATATATATATATATATATCTGTGTCAGTGTAAATTACCTGTACCTGATGATGACAAAACCTTGTTGAAACGTTGTACATTTGCTGTTATGTTAAACTTATATTAAAGTTTTTCTTAATTACCCATTCAAGTCGTTCCAGTCATTATTAATCTCAAAGTGGGTTCCTCGTCATCGAATTTGCTATGAGTCTGTTATCCACTATAAGGTGGAGGGGCTAGTGAGAGCATCAGCTGATAGGGGACCAAACCCATTTCAAGCAGGGAATACTCTTTGAAAATACAACTCGTAGTGGAAAAAGCACTGCAAAAACAAACTTCTGAGTGGTGATAAAGTGTCATAAAGGTGGGCAGAATGTAAAGGCTGCTCAACTGGCTTGTGTATCTCAAGTATTAGTAGTAGTGTAGCTATGGCAACAAGTCAAGTTGTCCAGTACGTGAGAAATACATGATATACTTGACAGAATAAGAAATGCTGGGATGAATCATCCCAAACTTGCATCCCAAAGAGTATAAAACCCTTAAAGCTGGTCAAAACTACTAGGGATTGTCTGTTTCTTAGTGTAGGGAATGACCTAGCTATGCTCCCAGGTAGACAACCTTGATCTACTTCTGATCAATGGATGCATCGCCACCATCTCATACCAGTGGGGTTATACTGACTTGAAGAACTCTTCATATTGACCTCCCTAGGGGCTTGATTCTGGGTGAATGAGGTTTCTCGCACACCACTAGAAGAGAACGAGAGGAATTTATATAGAAGAAAACAGTGAGGAGATGCATGGATTGAACAAGCATAATCAATCATATGTATAAGGTCCCACTGAAAGACAATTACAGACAGCAGAAGCTGGCCATATGTGAAGGCAGGGGACCATACTCAGTGCTGTTTACTTTTGTTGCTGTTGTTTTGCTTGGAAGTAGCAGCACATTTTGGAGGGTAAAATATATAAATTGCGAAGCAGAGTTGCAGAAAACCCAAATATCATCTCCAAGCACTAAGCAGGGATATATAGATTTAAATTTTTTTATATTCCAGCTTGATGCACATTTGGCAACAGAGAACTATTCCATGTGAATCGAAATTGGCCAAAAGGTGGGTTTCATATATATTTTTTATGGTATCTTGAGTGTTTGTTTATTGTTTGTGGAAGCTGAAAGAAAAAGAAATAATCAACAAGTCATTGCTTTAAAGTTTCTGGGAAGGTTGGAGAATGTTGACTGGAGGGACACAAAACAAAGGCAATGTAGTCTAAATTATGTGACACATAGTTGTCAGTTGTCCACATTTCTACCTGCAGTATCTCATTCATGGTATATCAGTGGCTTGATCCAAGAGAAGCCATGACATGATGAAAAGCACAAAAGAAGTCATCTCTCATAAAGAAACAATAAATGAGTCATTTAAACTAACCAGTCAGGTAGAAGGAGAGAAATACATGACAAAAAAGTGATGTTGACTGAACTGACTTGATTGGGAGCAATGTAAGTGAGGTAACAACAAACTGCCTGAACATAACACAAGAGATGATTGAGATCTGAATGATCATACAAAGAGGAATATGAAGGAGAAACATCTGAGCAGCCAACATCTTGGGTAGGAAGAGTGATTTGGGTATAAAATCAACCTGTCTCTGAGGTGAAGAGTTCAGGAAGCAGCAAAGGCAAAAATAGCAGAGCAACCTCTTCTGCAACTGAGAAGAAGAAGGAAACATATCTTAAAAGAAAGAAGGTACAAAGAACAGATGGCCAAAAGTTTTAATGAAGGACATGCAAGAACCCTGGGAACTAAACAGAGATTCTAGCTGGGAAGAGGTACCAGATAATGAGGACCACTAATTAGGAAGACTCAGAAGAAATCCACAATAATCAGGGAAAGAAAAGGAAAATGTCCAATGAAAATGCATAAATTCATTAATAAAGACACCCTGTAACCAGCAACTGTAAAAATATAAAGTATACCCATGAAAATTCAATTAAAAAGGAAATGATATGATGAAGAACCACATGATATGGAAGAAGGGAGAGGCAAATGGACCAGCATTGATAAACCATTGATTTGTGATGATAAATTGCAAGTGTGGATGATGAACAACAAGCAAGAAAATGAGCAATTGTGCAACGAAAACCTGCTCCTTTTGCAAAAGGAACATACAAAGAGGAAGGCATAGATATCCGAGATGACATAAAAAGGTACCTTCATGATGGAAGTGATAGAGGCTTCAGGATTGCCAAGAAGGAAAGGAACAGAAACCACAAATGAACTAACCAAAGAAGGGCAATGAGAAGAACCTGGTAAGGAGTGCTGTCTTTAATTCACAGGGAAAAAGCCAAAGAGGATAAGCATAAAGAAAGACAGTGAAACAATCCAGACTCGGAGAAAATACCATTAGGGCCATGGAATATGGGGCTGTTGACCAAAAATGTGGAAGTCTGGTGTACAGGGGAGTCACATGCATTGATAACAGGGAAAAGTGGGAAAAAATCAACAGAAATACCAGCAGATGTACAGACCACTATTGGAAGGATTTAATACAGGTGAGACAGCCAATCTGTCACTAAATTCAAACCTCCCAGAAAAAGGAAGGCCAACAATCAGATGTCATAGTGAGCCCAAAAGAGGATCTTAAGAATAAGAGAGCAGAGGTTCTGAGAGTAAATACCATTCTGTTGGTTAATGTAAGAAACAACAATGTTTTTGAGACATAAATCAAAACAGGATGTCTAGACAGCTATATAAAAAGATGATAATAAGCCCATTGAGATACCCATATCCCAAGGACATTATGTGAAAAGACTGCTTTGCAGTAGAATTACCGTCAAAAATGGTAAATGTATCCAAAACTGCACCACACCCAGCTAGGGACATCTATGAACAGATGTAAGTTGACAGGGTGGATGCCCATAGTTATAAAGAAATGTTTGAACCACCACTACAGCAATGGAGGTAGAGAAATGTGAGAAGATAGAGAAGCATCAGCATATTCCACTCATCTGTTAGAATCCACTAATGGGGACACAAAAGTACACATCTAGAGGAAGGGACATGAGAGAGAAAGGTGAGATCCCCAAAAGAGAGAGGACCTCACCAAAGCTGAGGTGTGGTTCCAGAAACAACTGATCACTGAGCCCCATGATGACTGACAGACTCCTCTTTTGGGGAGACACCAAAAAGGTCACAATAAGATATTTTTCTTCTGTTACCCAATTAACTTGCTTTTTTTGTGTCTGGAATTTGCTTCATTGGGATATTTTCTTGAGTTTTATCTCGGAGAACTCCATTTGGCACCCTTTTTTCATGCAGAAGTATCTTAGGGGTTGTCCTGTGGCCCTTCATCACTAATACTATTGGGATTGCGATGTAAAGCATCAGAAGGGTAAAAGAGGACAGCAAGATAAGGAGAGTAAGCAATAAAAGATGAGAATAATGGTAAAGGAGAATCAAAGTAGAAAAGGAATAAAATCCCCAAGCTGGGAGAAGAGATTTGAGGGATAGGAGCACTAGAAAAAGAGAGAAAAGTCCAACCCAAGAAACAGAGAAGGCATCTTAAGTCTGGGAGGACGTGGTAATTGACAGTCAAAACAAAGGAGAGACAGAAAGAATCTGCAATAATGCAACAATCTGGTGAGAAATGAAGAGGGGAAAAATCTAAGAGTTGAGGTACATGTAGGAAGAAGCTCACCCAAGAATCTGCAGAAACAACTGGAGTAAGAGAAACCTAAGCACTAGGTTATTGGTCAAATAAACCATATCACAAACTGGTACATGTATTCAAAAATCATGTAGTTTGTCTAATAGAAGAAATCAAAAGTAACATAGAAGTTCCAACCGAAATCACCTTACACATTT
The DNA here is from genome assembly GCF_000517525.1 of Limulus polyphemus. Taxonomy (NCBI): domain Eukaryota; kingdom Metazoa; phylum Arthropoda; class Merostomata; order Xiphosura; family Limulidae; genus Limulus; species Limulus polyphemus. Next base: position 230,218 of record NW_013667226.1, on the reverse strand, counting down.
GTATTTTCTTTCATAATATCAAAAATATGAAGGTAAGAAAGATAAGAGAAAAACAAGAAGTGCAAAAATACTTCAGGGTCAAGGAAAAGAGTGAGCTTTATATATGCAGAAAGTACTCAAGGAGTACTATGTATGGATGTGTCGCCATCCTGACACAGTGTGTGTACTTGCTTTGGATGATGGACTGTCAATTATACGGGATTGGAACTTTCTCTCAAACTCATCAGTCCAAGATCATTTACCAGACTGTTTCCAAACTTCACAGGTACTGTCAGATTTACAAAGAGTAACTAGTGCTACCCTTGTGACTGGTCATTTTCATTCCAGGATGGAGGAGGAGGTAACCTAAAGACCACCTGAACTGCCATTGAAGAACATTGTTGCCTACATTCTTGCCCAATGTGTAGCATTACAGCCTTTTCTCTCATAGGCAGAACAAGTGTGGTCTCAACAGAATGACAAAGTAACAAAAAAAACTGAAAAAAATCAACTTAATGACTTTCTCGACCATGTGTTATGTGAAAATTGCACACATAATAACTGTTAAATATAGGATAATACTATATCAATATAAGAAAGTAGAAAATACATGGTATGTTTATATACTACACTTTTTCCCTTACTTCAAACTCATCTTCAAGCCAACAATTAATTAGAATGTGAAGATCAATAAACTATACATGCACCCTATGCAGTAACCTTCTCTTGCCCCTGTAAACACTTAATGCAACACAGATGGCACAACCTTTTAAAGTAGTTGCAAATACGTGCTAATACATGATAAATACCTTTTACAACTATTTTTAACAGTTTTCACAGCAGTCATAAGACCTTTTAAAAATGATTCACTTTTTAAAAAGGAATACATTTGAAATAAAACAATATGAAATCCAAATCTCAAAACACAATATAAAAGAAAGAAGGAAACTCTTTAAGTTATGTTAGACATAGTAATCAATAATCTTAATACATACCCTTTAACATCAAATACAAACAAATCCTTTATGTATAAATATAAATGTGCAATAAATAGCAAATACCCACCAACATAGATTTAATATGGAAATACTCTTCAACATCAAAATGAGCTCAATCATAATACAAAACTACAATTCCTCAGAACAAAATAACCCTTGTAGTACATATGTATAATAGTTGTAATCATCCCCACAAAAAACAAAAATAACACACTGAATAATAATTAATACAGTGCATAACCTCACATCACAAAAATACTTTTCGATGTTTCTACAGTATGAAATAAAAGCAGCATAAAAGAGCCCTTTAACATTGACTAAAATATAACATACTAAAATTAACAAGATAAACTTCTAATAAACTGTATAGATATATACAACAAAATGTTTCATCTAAATATGTACATAAATACACTTAAAGAAAGACGAAAATTTAAATTGGTAGGAGTTGAGAAAGTCTAGTTAATTGGATTGTATAGTAGTTGGATAAAGAAAGCAACAGGCTCTTATTAATGGAGTCCAGTCAAATCAGGCCTTTGTTATTACCATGCCCCAGAATTAGTGCTTGGGTCTTTGATATTTTTTATTCAAATAAATGATACTGATAGGCTCATAATAATAAAATGATTAAAGTTTAGTGATGACATTAAACTCTTAGAAGTTACAGCTATACAGAGGATGTTGAAGTACTACTTAGTACTTTGACCTTGGTAAGTTGAAAAAAAAAAACAGTAACCCTAACTGCAAAGTAATGCATTTTGGCTATAATCTAGATCACAAATTTAAAATGGGAACCCACTCACTATCATGACTTAATACAAGGATTTTGGCATAATGGTGGATAAGTCAGTCAAATGAAAGAGGCAGTATTCTGCTGCTAGTACATGTAAAGATAATAGCATATTAGGATGTATTCATACACATATTGATTAAAAGTAAGAAAAGGTAATTATTTCTATAAATAAATCAATAGTGATGCTTTAAGTGCAATACTGTGTGTAAGTTTGGTTTCTTTATCTATGAAGTATAGCAACTTACTGGAAAGGAGTTCAGAGGTGGGCTATTAGGATGACTATGGAGACAGAAAGGTTATCCTACAGGGAGAGATTAAGATCTGTTGTTTTCTCTCAACAAAAGCAGGGTAAAAAGGTAATCATATTGAAGTTTTCAAGATCATCCAGGAAATGGTAGGATACATGCCCATGTCCTTTTGCTACATTCTAAAGACACAAGCTTAAAATATTTAAAAAACAGGCTATGATCTAGTTATGACTTTTTGTAACTTATATAATGAACTGCTGTTAGCAGTAGTTGAGGCCAGTACCTTACAAGAATAATTGGGTAACTGTTTGTGAAAAATAGATGTTAGGTTAAACTTTTACTTTTCCTTAGGAGGGGGGAGGGGAGGAGGAGGTACAAGAACAACTTTGCAAGATGAAATGGATTCTTACTGTCTGTAACCATGCCTTAAACCTGCATTCTCTAGCCTACATCTTTTTCTATTAAATCATCTGGGTTTATGGGAACAAGATTTTAACAGTTTTAAAAAACTTTTCAACAAAGGCATTAAAGATTTAAACCTATTGTAAAAAATAATACCAATAATCTGATGTAATGCTACTACATTCAATTCTAAATCATAAACCTACGTTTTTTTTTTTTATAGAACTGAACAACTACAACATATGGTAGGGTACATTATTCTTCTAAATAAATTCTGTTGAGTGTTTAGCAGTTTTGAAAAAAATCAATAAGAGTTCATTTTTTTGTAGGAATGTTTTGAATAGCAAGTAATTTCATTGGGTTTTCTGTCACCTTGCTTAATTTTCTTATGTTGTTATAATTCACTTGATTTATAATCTATCAATGAACATCCATGCAGCTCTGTTCAATGATGTTTTAGCTCACCACACTTCACTCATGTCAGAGATGGCCTCCTGGAGTACAAAGGACATGCCCAAATTTTAAAGCAGTTTCTAAAACAGTGGGTCATGATCCCCTTTGGACTTGTGAGCTGTCTGCGTTAAATCAAAATATAAAATTGGCATGTTTTTTCATCCTTGTAGAGATAATGAGGGGTTGTGAAGATCAAAGCCCAGATGCAGGGGTCGTCTGGCAAATTTGGCTAAGAAACACTACTTTAAAGAGTAGCAAGTGAAGATAACATAATTTTACTAGACTGAAACTCACCCCCAAATGTTTATGGGCATCTTTCACTGTTATTTACACTTTAAAGTGATTTTATTTTTCAATATATATATATATATATATATGTATTGACAAATGTCTAATATTTTGTATTTTTAGTCAGTACACTGAGTAAACCTTGCTCAGGCACACAGTAATTAAAGTTTACTTTAACAATAAGACTGCAAAGCCTCACCTTTAATACTTGGGTATGTACCTACTTGATGGTGTTAGTGAAGTTTAACATTAGAAAACTTTATTTACTTTATAAAAGAAAGTCTGGATGACATCCTCTTTCTCGGAAAATTGTATCCATAATAATGTATTCTCATATTTATTATTCTTATTTAATAATCATGTATTTCACTTCTTCTTACTAAACTGAGATATTGCATTTAACTATAAATTATGTATTTTTGACATTTGTTTTGATATAGCTATAAACTTGTGGAATTATTTACTTTTTTATATTTTGAATGTTTTACATAATTCTTGAATAGATATTTATACATGGATGTGAAGGACTTCGCTTAAGATGGATAAAAAAATCAATCTTTGACTTAAAGATGACTTTTATGGATTGTATGGTCTGATTTGGCACTGATTTCACACTGCATTCTATTCAGTTATCTCAAATAATATAATTGTAAAACTATTATTTCACAACTTAAAGGAGTTTAAGAGGAGTAATTATTGCTTCTCTTAATAATAAAAGGTGGGTTTTAATTTTTATTCTCAAGGGTGTGTGTGAAAGAATGGCTTTGAAAGATCAAATGGTCCCTTGTTGTTTGCATATGTTGCTATGAGAAGGTATACCATACATTTTGAAACAATTAAAAATTTTGCAAGCAATTGTGAATTAAAAACCATAACATATGAAATCCATCACCAAGCCTAATATACATATTGATTTAAAAACCTTCAGGTTTTAGTCAATGTGCTCATTTTGGCCAAAACAATGATTCATGATTGTGTCTACTGATACAGCAATAGTAGAAAGTGATGCCTGTTCAGTAAAAAGTATGGATCATTTTGTGGTTTGCAAAATCAATCTGATGTACTTATGTAATTCCAAGCCCATAAAACAATGCAATACAGTCATGGCATAAGCAGTTCAAAGGTACAGGATATGTTTGTTCTGAAACTTTCAGCGAAAGTCATACTGGATGACTCGACTTATGGGAAGACACTGCAGCCTCAGTAACCGAGTCACTGGAATAACATGCTTGGATATGCTGGAGTTTTTCCCTCTGCAGTTGGATGAATACCCGATAAATAATTTGAAATATTTAATAATACTTCTCTTTCAGTGTTTGTTCTACATACATATTCAAAAACCAACAACAAAACATTTAGTTTAGCTTGGTTAATAACCAAACCATAAGGTTCACATTTTTTTTCTTTGTTCAGTGAATAGCTGACAACAGATATGATGCATGAATCAGAATTCACTTGCTGTATTTCTATTTATTTTATTTTTCAAGAGTTAACTGCAACTTAAGACTTACTTAAATTTCAGCTATCAACTAATGAATTATAGTAATTAGTATTGACACTGTTTAGATAATTACTTGGAAAATGACTTCAGTTCAACTTGAATTCAGTTGAATTTGGCTCAGATCAAAGATTCAAAGTCAAACACAATTTAAACAAGGACTCAAGGTAAATTCTATTCATTATCAAAACTATATATGCATATAATTACCGTAATTTTACAACTTAGTATCGTTATCCGACATCGCATACCAACAGCTATCAAAGAGTCAATCCAGTGAAAAGGTGAAAATGCCACAGAATACACTACATCTGGCATTGGAAGACTGAATTTACCGCCCTTCTTACACACTTCCATTTTTACAGTAAGTTATGCTTATTGACAAGAACCATTATTAGTAACATAAATATTTAGTTATTGACAAGGGAAGGTTTCAAAGAAAAGAAATTTGAAAATGCGCTTGTAAATAACAAGTGGTTTTTATTTAAAGCGATAAATGTTAGTATTTGTATTCACTTCAAAAAATGTACAGTCTATAGTTGAGTAAGTTCAAGCACTAAGCTTGTCTATCCGAAGAACATTCATTGGTTTTAATATATCCTTGTCAGTAGCCACTGAGTTACCACCAAATATTCGGACTTTCTGAGAAATTCGACAAAAGCTTTGATTTGAACTGGACCAAATAAGTATTTTTCTAAATATTAATGTTTATAACTATTTAACTAATACAGTACTTGACCTAAGAATAACCTATAACATTATAAACTGGATGTTCCAAAAATCGAAACTTAACCCTTACATTTTAACACTTTATGATAATTACACATACAGTACAATCAAATTAAACAACGTTATTTTTATTATTTTAGCGCAAGGCTACACGATGAGATATCTGTGCTTTGTTCATAGTGGGGAAGTGCACCCATAATTTTAGCGTTGGAAGCCCATAAACTTACCGCTGATTCACCTGGGAACAAACAGGATGGGGGATCCCTCGAGTATAAACTAGCTAAAATATAAATGGTTTGTTTGTGTTTAAGTAAAAAGCTACACAATGGGCTATATGCGCTTTGCCCACTATGGGTATCGAAATTTGGTTTTTAGCGTATAAGCCCCCAAGCTTACTGCTGAGCCACTGGTGGTACAAAGCTGCACAGTGGGCTCTATGCACTACGTGTTCCACAAAAAATTGACCCTGGATTTTAGCGTTGTAAGTCCGCGAATTTACCTCTGACTCGCCAGGGTATTGTCAAATTATAATTTTGCCACTGTAGTTATCTTCCAGTGTTAAATTTTGTTCTAAATATTCATTATTCATCATTGAAAACAACTGCAGCGTTGTCTATATTTATTAATTACCCCCGCCACGGTTTCTTCGTCGTGAGAACTTTCAATTTGGGTCTAATGGTTAGCTTTCTGGGCTGTGAATAGGAAGGTTCGAGCTGAATACGCTGCTGAACTTGCTCAAAAGTTTTACTTGTGAGGTTTTTTAAACTATGATAGTCAATTTAGCTGTTGGTTAAAAGTAGCCGAGTAGGCAGCGGTTACTAACTGATTTCCCTCCTGCTGACCAGAAATCTTATTTACTGATAACTACGCCCAAACTTTATAGGTGTCTAACCAAGCCGTTTAGCCAAAGTGTCGCATAAGGTGCCATTCAGGTTGAAAATAAACAAATACTGTATTTTTTGTTTGAAAATAATGTTATACTACAAAAAGTTGAATACCTCGGTTATATATCAAATAGATGTTTCTAGGTAGAATGTGTATGTCGCTTTTAGTACGATCAACGTTACTCATTAAATTTGGACATCTCACTATTTCTTTATTGACATAATAGCTTTTATATTCCATCAAATTATCCGCCGAGTTGTAAATAGATCAACTGACTGTTCTCATCTCCTTAAGTATTCTTAGTAGTTTCTCGACATAAACATCAGAACAATAAATACTATATGTTAATTAAACATACGTTATCTAACTAGAAATAAGATTTGACCTAAAACACAGAAATAAACGAAGAGCCGAACCTTATGAGACGCTTACTAGCTAAACCTATCCAGTTACATGAGTCATTAAAATGTGGTTTAATAATAAAACATGTCTCCTTCAGGCCGTTTGAATAGTTGATAATGTGGATTAATGCTAAAAGATACCACTTTCAGATGGTTTGAATCTTTAAGTTGTGGCAATCTTCGAGCCACTTGGCACTGCACGAAACAGTTCATGATTTTGCAAATCAGGCAACTGATGATCAATCATGTAATCTGAAATGTAAATGATTAGTCACTCAGTTGGACCTCACTTCAGCCTACTTGATAATAACTTCCACCCCCATGCACTATGCTAATCTTATATTTATCTTTCTTGAATAAGAAGGGATTGACTAAATGGAATGGATAATATGTTCATTATACTTCAATCCATAGTGTACATACAGGGTGCTTTTGGAAGACACTTCACATTCTGATAATTTTTTTGTGGATTGTAATTCAAATATGATTTAGTACTTAAATACATTAACTCCTCTCTACTTGATTTATTATAATGTTTTTCAATACTATAACATGGCCCGCTGATTAGGGTGCTCGACTCCTACTCTGCGGGTTGCGTATTAGAATCTCATCACCAAATATGCTCGCTTTACGAGAAACTAAACAAACAAACAAACAAACCAATGTTATAAAACTATATTGTTATGTCTCCGTTCGTTAGTTGATTTTCCGTAACTTCGTTCCGACGAAACTTTAGCGACACAAATCCTTTCTTAAATAAAACTGGTTTATTCTTTCCGAATACAACTTTACGATACACTCAACTTCAACAGTCGTGCTATAACAAACTATAATTCACGTCTCACGAGCTCGACTTCAACAATACGTCTCTCTCTGACTGCAGTTCAATTACTCATTACCTACACACACATTGTACCGTCACGTTGTGACCATCTTCTATACCATACTACCCTATATCTAGTAAATGCTAGGGCATTCACCAAGGTACAGGATAGTTCTAGAAACGTGGCGTGACACTAGTCATGTGACCTCGCTGACGCAACAATATATATATAAACCAAACAACAACAAATATATACTCAAAATCGTTCTTCTCTTTATGATTTTTTTATTTTTCGTTTCATGCTCTTATCTTTAAAATGTTTCTTTCAATCAGTCCAGGAAGGAAGTCTCGTTGTTTTCTTGAAATTCCCTCACAATAAAAAAGAAACTTTTCAGATTGACAATTCTGACAATCATATATCGAGACTAATGAGAAATCGATGTTGATATGCATAATGAAATTTTAGGAACTACAAAAAATTAAAATTTTCCTGGAATTTGCTCTGGAATTTGGATGTATATCTTTTTCTCCTATCAGTCGTTCAAGAAAAACAGAATGTGACAGACAGACATTGGACTGTTATATATGTAGATAAGTATATAAACGTAGGTACACGTGTAAAGACAACAATCATATACAAATAACCCAACTGAGTTTTTGAAATGTGAAAAAATTTAGAGGGGGAGATTTTTCCGTATCTATGTGTTTGTGAGAGAATGTAAAAAAAGTTTGGTCTAAACTGAAATGGTGCCAGGTATGCAAATAAGACGATGTTCTTCAGGCCTGCGTGAACAACCGTTAACTGGGGGGGGGGGGGCACACATTAAAAAATGAGCTGTTAAATATTGTGTGACTTTTCACAGAAACGGCCTAATATTGGTTCGTCTGCGTATTAGATATACACGACTGTGCATTTTGAATTTAATACGAGAGTATTATTTAGTTTATATTGTGTGAGCGTTATAGTAAATTATTTTTAGAAGCAATAGTTATGGCAAGTTTGATTATGTAACTGTTTACAATCATATGTTGTGTAGTTCAGTTGTTGTGCAAGTAAGTTAATGAAAGTAAAAGTGAAAAAAGTGAAGTGAAACAGTAGCAATTTCTAAAGTGAAAGTATCACAGCTTGTTTTGTAATAACAGAGTCAGAAAAGAATAATTTCTCTTGTCCAAGGGTGTTTAAAGTAATTGAATCTGTTTGTATGGACTTTGACGAAAAGAGACAATTGTTTAAAGCTCTAGATACAAATGTGATAACCAATAGTGTATGAAATTTTTTGTAAATACTTTGAATTGTTTAGAATGTATTATTTTAAAACTTGACCTATTTTGTCTATATGTATAATAAGTTACATAGGTCACAAATGATGCAATGGATGACGGATTCAGATAAACAAGCGAAAGACTGATGTTAAAGTTGCATTTTAGTCTAGTAATGAATGTGCATTTATCCATGTGTTCACATTTTAGGCATCGGGAAGATCAGACAAGGCATTGATAGTTGTTGATATTAGCATGAACCACAAGTTTGATAGTTTGTGTTTTAAGAATGATCACACGGTAGGGTAGTATGAACTAGCCAAAGGTAACTTTTGGTAATCTTTTAATGATGTTAATTAAAGGGTGTGGTTGTAATCTACAGCAATCAAACAAGGCACTGATAGTTGTTGATTTTAGCACGAACCACAAGTTTGATAGTTTGTGTTTTTAGAATGAACACACAGTAGGGTAGTATGGACTAGCCAAAGGTAACTTTTGGTAATCTTTTAATGATGTTAATTGAAGGGTGTGGTTGTAATCTACTATTTTGGATATATTTAATATCTACAAAGTTCTTGAATTTCTCTTGAGTACTAATTTTGTAACATACTAAATCTAGCTGAGATCGTGTGCAAAATGCAGCCTGAGATGTTACTCTTTGTAACTTGACCAGTCAAGGAACTATTTTCCGTTTCATGGGATAGTTCCATTATGTTCTGCTTGACTTTGTATATGAGGATACCTTTAAGTTTCACATAGAACAGGGATACTCTCTTACTTCTGTGTCAGTTTTTTATTAATATTAGTCAGCTGCAGAGAGGATGTGTTTCGTGATTTCAAGTTTTGGTACTTTTTCAGGAGAGTTTAGATCTGATCTTTGAGTCTGTCTTGAAGGAGCCAAGACTAGCCAGGGAAGTTTCAATTATGTCTTGATCTCGGGACCGTCGCCCATCCTATTGATCACATGAATTAATTTTTGCTTAACCTCATCTCACTTTATAACAAGGCTGTACTCCACCCTAACGATTAGCCAACCTTAGGACAAACTTACCACTGACCCAGCGGGGGTCATATCCTTAAATTACAGCAGAATTAGTAGCTTTGTGGAAAGCTTTATAATAGGTATAGGCTAATCTCAAAAGAGAGAAAAAGAAATTGATCTGTTACGACAGTGGAAGTCACGTGACTCTGGTAACACGTCATGAGTTTCTAGAAGGATCATGACTTTTCCAGGCAACTCTAGTCCTTTCTAGGCGCCCTCTATTTTAGTATATAAGCCCGGCAAATAAAGGGGAGATAATTGCAGATAGGCAGAGACAGAGATAGATAATTGAGTCAAGTGAGCGATAGTGACGGTAATATAAAGTGTGTGTTTTGTTATCGAGATTGCAAACTGTGGAAATTCTATGTATTATAAAGTTGTATCGATAAATAATAAACTTGTTTTAATTAAGAAAGGACTTGTATAGCTGAAGTCTCTCGGAAAGAATTTTTACGGGAAATTAACAAACGAACAGAGACGTAACAGATCCTTTATTCAGATTTAGATATAAGATTAATATTCGCACTACAAATACGCCCTAATTGCAAATAATAATAGAGAAATAGATGTTGTGTGGAAAGAAGATTACAAGAATCGAGTAAGTCCGAATGTAAATCTGTAGGTTTGTAATTAACAAAAGTGGTGAGTCTGAAATTGCGAATAATGATGTCTATCTCTAGAAAAAAAAAAGGTAGAAACTCCCAAATGAAATTTAAAGACGGAGCAAATCAGAAAGAAAGTTCTGTAAAGATTTCACATTTTGATTGGCGCCAATAAATGTGAAAACTATGAAAACTTTGGTGTTTTATGTACCCAATAAACGTGTTTGTATGTGGATGAACCATTTTTATTCACATGACAATGCCAAAATTTTATTCATACCCATTAAATGTGGAAGTACTTAGGCTGCTTACGAGTTCTGTTAATCGTATTAGTGTTAGTTGAGGGGTCAGATATATCTTGTCTGTCAATAAAGAAAGTAAGAGTTTGGAGGCTTTCATTATGACACCTATGTTAAGGATAACAGAATAGCAGGGACAAATAAAATGATTGGTTAAACAGGAAGAATTTGTGAAGTCTAATAAAACTATGTAAGTTTGAGCGACCAAAGAGAAAATTCTGTGTAAAAATATAAATGAGTACAGTCGGGCAGCTGCAGACTAATATTATTGGTCTAAAACGACTGTGTGGTTTATGACTTTTGGGTAAAAGGTAAAATAAAGCCAATGTTGTGTAGTGTTGAATGGGATTATGTGTGTTGAAAGTATACTCTCGTGTATAAGATCGTCAATAGTATTGGTAACTTGGATTTGTAATGTTGTGAGTGAATTTTTTGGAGTCTAAATTTGATTAAATTTGATGTTGGAATATTGTCTTTTTGTTTCATCCTTGTAAGTTGAAAGTGCTAAACAACGGTAGAACTTCCCTTGTCGATGGGATTTACGTTAATTCCGGATCTTTCTTTTAAGTTACAAATGGCTTCACATCTATCTTTACGGTTGTACGACATCACATCGTAAGAATTGAAAACTTGATATTTCTTTATTTGTTCACGACAAGCAGAAATGAAGTAACCAACTGTAGGGCATTCAGCATATGCTGGTGTTCATTTGCTGGATTTGTTTTTCTCTAATAAAGAATATATATATATATATATTTGGAGAAAATAGGTACCCAAGATATTACAGGACGTGACTGTGTAGTATTGTCAATAATTTGTGAGGCTCGTTCATCAAAAAGGTTTTCAAGAGTGTATTTGTTGGACTGAAACCACAGAACGAACCTTCCAGAAGAAATGTAAATTCATCAGCCGCCAAAAATTATGAAAGAAATCTTTCGTATTCTACAGAGCCCAATGTGGCTTTGCTTTGAAATAAATAAACAAAAAAAACATATTCTACACACTAATCCAAACATATTATTTTACCCGAAAAACCTTTGGTTCTTTGTAAACACAATTCTTTTCTTTAAGGTACAATGGTTCGTGCTAATTTGAACAACAATAAAACACCTTGTCGCAACTCCAGGTTGTCTTGTAAGAGATCGTGAATAAATGTCCACTGATTATTGAATTGAAAGACAACCTTAACATCAGAAAGTATTTTACAAGTTTACCTGAATTCGTCATATATTGCATTATATGTAAACTATGTAGCATATCGTATATATATATATAGGAGAGAAAAATCATGTCGCAGTCACTGAAATATTTCATGAACACAGACAATATATTATTAATAGTCAAAACCAGGTGGAAGTCTCGATCCCAGGATTGTTGACCTTTGTATGCCTTTGGAATTTACGTTATTAGTATTATTCATGCTTTAATTTCTCTATATTTGTTTTATTTCCTATGTATTGCGTCACATTATCATTTTCTCGATTTCCCACCAACTTTTGCCGTTATTTTGTTTATCTTTATAAAAACTGGTTAACATTTCCTATAACTATTATCACACTTAAGTCTTTTATGTAGTGTACACACCTCTTTGGAACAAACTAAACCTGACACCAACTCAAGGTTATGATTGGCTAGTTCTCAAAGCCAACTCATTTCGAACATCCTGTTTACACGACGTCGTCATCTGTGCCTATATACTTCATTACAACCAGTCATCCATTAACCAAAACCCTTTATTATCTTTAAGAAGAATAGTGAAGTATTCGAAAGCTCTCGAGTTTTGTGTTTCGTTTGAAAACCAATAATGGAATAATGATTAGACTAGCCCAAGAGTTCGCAATGGGTGTTCTTGACTATCTGCCTTCCATCTGGTCTATCAGTTCAAAACTAGGGATAGTCTTTTTGTATCTTTGCCTGAATTTAGAATCAAACAAATATGCTTGGTATTTTTTATCTTTCATCTTAAACGAAAAACGAATTTTTTCAAGCTAATTTCTATCACTTCCCCTCTTCATATTTAATTAATTCAGTTGAGTATTTATATCTGACTGTTTTTCTTAATATATAGATACTGTTACGACAGCGGAAGTCATGTGACGCTGCTGGCGTGCGTGATGAGTTTATCGAATGATCGGGGAAGTCCGAGTGTGTTCGAGATGCCCTCTTCATTAGTATATGTAAGCCTGGCAGGGAAAGCCAGCAGGGTAAATGAAGAGAGAGCAGTAGTTAATTTGAGTTCCGTATAATTTATGATTCTGTTAGTTTCGAGCTAGTGAGCCATAAAGTGTGTGTTTGCACTCGTCAAGAGCGAAGTTATCGAGATTGAGAATCGCTGTGATTTATAGTGAGTATTATAAAAGTTTTTAAGTTTAAAGTGACGAGAAATGTACTGATTGTGGAACTACTGTGTACTAAAAGTTTGTATCGAGGAAGAATAAGCTGGTTTAATCAAGAAAGGACTTGTATCACTGAAGATCCTCAGAAGAATTTCTACCAGAGACAAACAAAAGCAAGCAGATACATAACAATACTTATGTTATACATTTTTCTATATTC
>NW_013667226.1:205672-215973 GCF_000517525.1 Limulus polyphemus | reverse complement strand
CATTTATCTAGCATCAGACCTAGTTTCAGAACCAGTTATGGTTGGAGTAAGACCTACTCTGCCAATTAAGGGTATATTATTATTGTTGGAAACGATATGGCTGGGGGAAAGTTGTTGCCGAACCTAAAATGGTTAACGAGCCAATCACTGTTTCAGCTAAGGATGATGTTGTAGTTGAGGAGAATCCCGATGTGTTTCCCTCGTGTGCTGTGACTCGAGCTCAGACTAAGAAATTAAGCCAAAAACAAATGGTAGATACGGATTCAAAGAACAATATTATAGATTTGTCTCAGACACTTTTCGGATCTGACGAGGATCTTGTGGATAATTGTTCTACTGATGATTCCTCGGTGAGAGATGACGATGAATGTGAGCGATCTGATTCACCTGGTGAAGTTCCATTTACTAAAAGTAAACTGATCGCTGAGCAACAAAAGGATCCGCAGATCTCTTCACTATTTACATTTTCACTCCAAGGGGATGAACTAGAGAAAGTTCCAAATGGTTATTAGTTCAAAAATGGTGTGCTTATGAAGAAATGGAGACCACTAGATGTGCCAGCTTCAGAGGACTGGGCCATTGCTTATCAAATTGTTGTTCCCAAAGCATATCATTCTGAAATTTTGAAAGTTGCCCATAAACTCTCCATGGGAGGTCATTTAGGTATCAACAAGACATGTAACAAAATAATGAGATATTTTTTTTGGCCAAAAATTAGGCAAGACGTTTCTCAGTTTTGCAAAACTTGTCATCGACTTCAAGTTAACTCGCTGGATATCAAGGATACTCTGAACTAGAAAGAAGATTTTGTGTTGTTTGTAAGTTAGTGAAATTTGTGTTTTATAAAACTTTTCTTGTGATAACTATTCGTGATAATTATTGTTGTAAATTGTACTATTGTATATGCACACCATCTTCGTTTTTCACACAAATACGTTTTAATATGTCAATCTTGTTGGCAAATAGCGTAAATTAACTAAAATATCGGCTTCGGACTATTTTAAATTCTCAATACGTAACAATAGCCATTCTTACTTCGTCTGGCAATGTGAGACCAGTATCCTTTGCCATCTCTCAGCATCCTTTTTCTGAACTTTATTCTCTCTCTTCTCTCCACAGAAATGTCCATTTCCTCACACTTTGTAGTTTCTTAATGAATGACCCTGTCCCCAGTTTCATTGCGCTGATCTTCAAGAAACAGTTTTAGATCCTGGAGCTTCACAATGCACTTTTCAAGGCTGATTCCAACTCTTTGCAAATACTTTTGTGTGAGATTAATTTTTTCCAGGACTTCACAAATGTCCAAAACAACTTATTCGGACCGGAATAACAACTCGTACATGTTTTTTCGATCTCTGTTACTACTCGGGCATTTACTCAATAACTACTTAATGCATATAGACAATAACATCAATATAAAGAACAATACACAAATATTTTGGTCAAGACTCTATATACAAGAGCTATTAGTGGAATTTTTCTTTTGATAAATTTCGCGTAAAAATGGAAATTACATTCACAATAGTTAAATTAAACTTTCCTAAATAAGGTTACATTTTAGATATAAGTAACGAACAATAATTGATGGGTTTGTAGCTTCTGAAAAATCCCGTCTTATTTTTTTAATGTATCTGCCTGTTATGTAGTTTGAAGATTTTCAAGTTTCAAACGTTGTCTCCAAAGTAGCTAAACTAGATTAAGCTTGTTACTGCACACTGGCGGATCCAGGAAGTAAAAGTTAGTTAAGTTGAAGTCTTGTCATATCTTTGTAAGGCACATAGAGCCTAGTTGCTAGTTGCAATTTCAAGTGGCAAAAGCGAATGAGAATAGTGACACATTCTCGTTGGATGGCATGCCAGTCTGCCACAGGGTAACTTCCAGCAAACAGCTGGTACCCATCATACAGCTGGATAGATTGGATCAGGTGGGGAAAGGTATCTTGCTCAAGGACATAGTATGATACGGACCAGCTTCGAACTCTCAACCATCGGACTACGAGTCTGAAGTGCAAAGCCACTGAGGCACACTGCTTCTGATCCAGGAAGAGGGCGTCCAAAAACGTCCATGGCGCCATAAATATACACGTGAGTGTCCCAACAACACAAGAGATGGAAAAGAAGAAAGGACAAGCAAGTAATTACTTCATCATTTAGACCTAGCTGAAAAAAGTCCTTCATGGTTCTGCATCTTTTGGCACTTTACACTATTAAGTTTCTGTCCTTTGTATTCTTGACGTATACGGAATCTTTTCTTTTCTCGTTATCTTTAGACGTGCTGTAATAGAAATTATTTATTTGTAAATAATTAAATGAAATATATCCCTTTTATGAAAATTATAATAAATTACTGTAGAGTTATTCACTCTCCTTCGCGTGCATATGCCATGTTGACTAAAGGAAGAACAGCTAACTACCAGCAGGCCCAGCATGGCGCTTGACTCGGAACAGCTAACTACCAGCAGGCCCAGCATGGCGTTTTGACTCGCAATCTGAAGGTTGTGGTTTCGACTCCCCATACCACCAAGTATGCTGGCCCGGCATGATCAGGTGGTTAGGGCACTAGACTCGCAATCTGCAGGCCGCGGGTTCGAATCCCCATCACACCAAACATGCTCGTCCTTTCAGCCGTGGGGGCGTTATAAGTGACGATCAATCCCACTATTCGTTGGTAAAAGAGTAGCCTAAGCGTTGGCGGTGAGTAGTGATGATTAGCTGTATTCCCTCTAGTCTTTCACTGCTGAATTAGGGACGATAGCGCAGATAGCCCTCGTGTAGCTTTGCACGAAATTCAAAACAAACTACCAACAAGTGCTGCTATCTATTGACCAGTTTTGCAGTTGCAAAATCCACTTGAGTGGACGCCATACAATAGTGACGAATTTACCCCTAACATATATTTTAATCTTTAATTAATGCAGTATTATTTTTGGATTTTTCTTTATATAATACCTGATTCCAAAAATAGGGAAAAATGCGACCTCAGTTGTCACCCCAACCTTGTGATCTGAATACGCCAATGTTATTTGATCATACATGATCTATTCAATTTGATCTAAAACATGATATTTATTAATCTCAACTGGAAAATATGAGATTTTTAATCTTATCAGAGTACTTTGTTTATTCGTAATATAAATAAATAGACACGGCTGTTTTTATATTTTGTTTGTCTGTCCACCGCAATGAATCGAACTCCATATTTTAGCGTTGTATGTCCATAAATTTACTGCTGACACACTGGGAAAACGCTACTTTTATGAAGACAAACTCCATCACAATGAAGAAACCCGTTTCTGGTAAGAATATAATATGTTTGATTGTTGACGGAGAAGTACACATTCGTAAAATTGAAAATGCTTTAATATATCAACTTTATAACAAATTTGTTATCGAAAGTTTTTGCTAGTTTTCTTATATTATACCTTTTTACATATTGAGAAGTATAATGCAAAATAATAATAATAATAATCAGACGTTGAATTGGTAAATTTAACCATTGAAAATGCTTCAGTGCGGTTGGGAATGTTACATTTTAATAGTTATATAACCTTGTACATTGTGTACGTAATTTAAACTTCTCATACTAGTAAAAGAAGGAAACATATATGTATTTCGTGTAAAAAATATCTAGTTTACTGATGTACAGAGTACACAAAAGTTACTCACTCCAGTGTTTCAGTGGTAAGCCTGTAGGCTTACAACGCTAAACATCGGGTTACGATGCTATTCTTGAGAAAGCACAGTTAGCCCATCCAGTAGCTTTCTGCTTACCAACCAAGCACACTGAATTACAGAATATCTCACATCTACAAGAACACAAGTCTAAACAACTGTCAAATGTTTTATCTAAGTTATATAAAAAATCGGGATAATAAAGTAACGTCTTTTTCAAAGCATGGTGGGTATGATTCAAAGGAAGCCGTGGTGTTATATTTCCAGAACCACTTTTTGCACATCTGCGTGATTACATTCTTACATATTGATAAATGGAAGGAAAGAGTAGACTTATTGTATATCTAGATCTGACTACAAAAGAATCATTTCTCTTTTTGTTATAGTCTAAGTAATGCATGTATTATATTAAGTTATTAAAAGGTTGTTCGTTTTGGATATTCGCGCAAATCTACACGAGGGTTATATGTGAAAAACATGAAAAAATTTCTCTGCTTAACATACATACAAAATTTTTTGTTTCAGAAATTTCGCTCAAAGCTACATAGAGGGATATTTAGGCATAGCTGTCCTTAATTTTGAACTGATATACTTGAGGTAAGACAGTAAACAGCAACTCTTAGGCTACTTTGTCCGACCGAATAAAGCGGTTTGACTGTCATTCTTATAACACATCCACTACCTCAAAACGCAGATCGTGTTTTTCCGGCAAGGAGACCCGAACAAGGAATCGTTGGATTCATAGTCTGGCACGATAACTACCGGGCCACACAGAACGATAAGCCGTTTATGTGAAAACTAATTTTTTGTGGTGACTTTCTTAGTGAGAACAAACCACAACGTAGCTAACTAAAATAAATAAATATAACATAAAGCCATACGGCGTGATTATTCAATGTATATATACAGCTGATGCCAGAAGAAAATGCATAATTCTAACTCGTAAAATTGAAAATAAATGTTATGGTACTTTCAACCCTAATTTATATTTTTCTTTTACAAATGTATATGTAATATAGTTTTATTACGCATACAATTTTTATAAAAGATAATAAATGCCTTTTATCCAATCTTACAGCTGTAGGTCATACGCTTTTCAGTCACAGTTAATTTTATGGTTGTTTTGCGTTTTTATCCTCCATTAAAAACTTGACAAATAAATAAAACTCAAGAACACACGTTCTTCCGATTTGGAGAAAAAAAAATATAGACAAGGCTACTAGCTGTTCGGGCAACAGAAAAATAGTTACCTAACCACTTTTGAACATAAACAGCCGGTGTTTTAATGTTTTTGAGCTTGATGAAGGTGGTCATGAGGCAAAGATTGGAAAAACCAGTTGATTCAAAGTGCAGTAGAGACCTTGAACCACCAAGATCATCTTATAATATTTATAACAATTTTGTTTTTATTACCACAATGTATTCACGAAAATGGTAATTAACATTTAATAATATATTTCATAACCTTGAAAAAAAGATAAATAGGAGAAAATGAATAAATCAAACGGCAGTAAAAAAATGTAACCAGTCTTCGAACCAAGGTGATCCAGTACGCTTCGCTTTGATAAAAGGAAGTTGACCATACAATAAGGGTTTAAAGTATTCATAACAAAGCTTTATTATTTTAAACGATCTGTGTTTTAAGTAAGAATAAAATGAAAATAAAGTATAAATAAATAGACACCTTGACTATATAAATGAATGAGCTTGCGTATTTGCTGCAAAATTTACATGATGCAAACACATTCATATCTCAAAACACCCCTCAATACGTGTGTTTACAAATAAAAACTTATTTTATGATTGTTATAGTAGACACTCTAAAGGAAAACAAAAGTGAAAAAAGTAGAACTGCTCAATATCTCAGTGACGTGTTGTTACGTGAGCTTCCATGTAAAGCTCAATACCTCAGAGAAGAAGTGTTTTCACGTGAGATTCCATGTAAAGCTCAATACCTCAGAGAAGAAGTGTTTTCACGTGAGATTCCATGTAAAGCTCAATACCTCAGCGAAGAAGTGTTGTCACGTGAGACTACCTGTAAAACTCAATACCTCAGAGAAGAAGTGTTGTCACGTGAGATTCCATGTAAAGCTCGACATCTCAAAGAATTGTTTTCACGTGGTACTACCTGTTTTTATTAGATGAAAGCTGGAATATTATTCGTGATGACAAAAATAGTTAATAACGGTTATCCTTTTTGATAAACCCACTTTTTTGGACCTCGGATGTGTCCAATACGATTTTATTTACACATGTTGTTATAGGTTTTATATTAACATACTGTCGTTGTTGCTTTTGTATGGTTGAATAAAATAAGTACTAGTAATCCAGTAACCATTCGTTAACTATACTCAGTGAAAGTTAAAACATAAAGAAAACTGTTTTTAAAGTACAGTTCATGCAAACTGTTTTGTCTCGGAATGTTCGCAGAAAGCCACAACTCTCATCTAACCGAAACGAGTCCATTTCTCTCTTACAGCACATCCACGGCTCCACAGTGCAAAGAGCATGTTTGAGGTAAAGGGCCACGAACCTTCAGATTCACAATTTGGCAAAGCGTTAGTGAGATATTTGTCCAACCAGATTAGGTTCTAACAAGCATCGATGAAATAAAAATCTGTTTTGATTCAGAATTTATAAACTTATTCATGCGTAATAGGATTTGATTAAAGTGAGATATTCTGTATAATATTGCTTGTTTTGAAGAAGCTCTTTTGTTATATCGAATATTTTGACTTTGTTTTTTAAGGTATTTAAGTTACGTTTTTCGTTATCGTCATCCTTTGCCGTGGGTACTACGTTCTACATTGGAAAGATTGAATATTAATTGATTATTGAACCGATTAGAAACAAAATCGTTTACGATGTTAGTAAAAAGTACTGTATATATATATAATGGTTCAAAGTTCTAAATGAAACTGTTTCACAGATACTAAATATATATTGCCTGTAACATTGTTTCATTATACTTTAGATAAAATATAATGAGGTTCGATCCTCGCGGCAGACACAGCTCAAGTAGCTATTTGTGTAAAACAAACAATAGATAAAAACGTTAATAACGAAAACGAGATAAGTCGTCAAAGACGAAAGAAACTGCCTTATTGAGCATCACATTTGAATTTAAGAAAATAGAGCGAATGGTAGTCACTTCGAACATGTCACTGACTCACCGATTGTTCGATTTCATTTGATAACTTTAAAGTTGATTTCCAAGAATATTGGACACATCTACAGTACTTTTAGTAAGCTGGTGTGTTTGCATTATTTTTCAATAAAATTATTCAAATCGATATGTTTTCACACATCTCTGATTAACTCTGCCTTTAGGATAATTGTCCTATCAACTTGCAAAGCATGATGAAAAGCAATGACTATACATTAAGAACAAATTCCTATCACAAAGTGTCCTATATTTATTTATTTATTTGCATTTATAAGTTTAAAGCCCATTCCTTACGTTTCAAAATATTACATAATATGGTTTCGATAACGAAACGGATCGTATCGAACACATTATTGTGCTTTATTTTCAGTAACTTCCTTTTTACGTTGGGCTTAAATTTGTTTTCTGTGGGTACTTGATTCGGTTTAGCCTATTTATTAAATAACTGTGTTTAAAAACATTTTCAGTTACTCTAACTCAATACGTGTGTGTGATTTCATCTTGAAATTTTATTCGTAAAGTGAATAAGTAAATCCGATTTTATTGAAATATTTTATTTTACAAAACATTTACATTTGACATAAATTTATAAGGCACTAGAGGACGCGGCAATGGTGAGAATATCACCAAAATACGATTCTCAGTAATGGTGAGCAATACGATTCTCAGCACGCTAATTAGAAAAGTAATATTAAAATAACACAGATAAAATATTCATTTGTTCGTAACAGAAAATATCTTACACTTAAACGAATAAAATATTTTAGCTTTAATAAGATAAAAGCTACTGAAAAACCCAAATAAAAGCTAAAGAATATATATTTTTCTTTATGAAACAGTACGTTTGTTATTTCAAGTCAAATTTAATTCAAGTACCGAACCTTTCACTATACACAGCGTAAACTGCATAATGAAGAGAATTTGTTTAACAAAGATCTCAACAAAACGTTTACAACATTAATGTCCTATTTTAACAAGTACAAGGTGGTTTCACTATATATATATTTCACAGTAGTTATGCAGATCACTACGAAACAAATCAAACTTATAACACCATATATATTATTCAGTAGGAGGGCAAGTGAAGGCTCCATTTCGTGTCAACAAATAAATTCGAGTCAGTAGATATGAAAGTAATATTTCTGAACAAGCATCTATAAAATCTGTTTGCTGTGTTCGGTACGAAAATCGTCTGAACATTTAGAACACTGATGTTTTTATTCATTGCATAATTTAACAACAATATGGTGTAGTTCGGATGTAATATTAATAATACCATAACATCTAGAAATCACAACAAGCAGTGTTAGGTATGCCTGTTTTCATCTCTAATTTCATTTATGTAAAAACGCCCATGACTTATGTATTAATCAAAAGCAAAAAGAGAAATACTGGCAAAATAAAACTATATTTAATTCACAATAAGTAGTATTGTCAGAAACAATAAAACTTTAAAAGTGTTAAATGCCAAAGGTAGTATAATTAAATAACGTAGCTGCAGTATTGTCAGTGACAAGTTTGTTTGTTTGTTTTTAATTATGCACAAAGCTACACAAGGTCTATCTGTGCTCTGCCCACCACGGGTATCGAAACCCGGTTTCTAGCGTTGTAAGTCCGCAGACATACCGCTGTGCCACTGGGGGGGGGGCAGAGTGACAAGAAGACTATTATGGTGTTAAATGTCAAAGGTAGCGTGTTATGACCTTTTTTTTTCCCTTCCCATGGCAACAGTTGTAATTAAAAGGCTGATAAAAAGTTTAAGCACATCACTCCTTACTAGTGGATTATCCATAAGATGATGTGTATAATATTATTTCAGCCACACTGTCTATCGTGGACCTCTCTACTATATTCAATATAATACTATCTTTGTGCTGTTTGTAAACATAATTATATTTTTCTGTAATGATCTTCAAAAAAGTACTTACTTCACTTAACAAAGACAAAAATTAGTAGGCCTTGTTGTAGTCATTGTACCAATGTTTTACTGTTACTATCATGGAAAGTTTGTAATGTGCAATATACAACTCTGGGTGTAAGCTACATAACTACGTTCTTGGAGGGGGATACATGAACTTCTCCGCTTCTTGTACATAATCTGGTAATAACTCCTCCTTTTTATGATCTACTAACATCAATTAAACTGCTGACTGTGGATCATACCCAACCAGATCGGGTTTAATGCATAGCTAAGCTTCCTAGACATTATAAGGACTGACTGGAACAAACATCAACAAATGAGATCCTGTATTTGATACCTTCAGTGATAATTGAAAATCACATCAGATTGGGGCGTTGCCATTATGTTTGATGAACTCTAGGTTTAACAGGTGCCAACGACAGGATCTCATCTATTTGTCAAATATCTAACTGTCTATTCGTCTCTTCTACATCCGACATAATACTGTTTATCAACGCTGATGTAGTTAATTGGATTTCCTGCTTGTATAGCGAGACGAAGCCAAACATTCGCTCCACCCGAAAACGATGAACAAAGTCTAAGATTGCTATCTTATTGTGAGAAGTCACTCGATGACATTCAGCCACGAGAATGTACATAAAAAGCTCGATGTCACGTGGAACATTTCGACGATAGAAGGTGATGCTACTCAGTCCAAAATCATCAGCCAAATTCATATAGATCATCCTTGCACCTGTCCAGTCCTTCCACGAATCTTCCAAGACTTCAGAAAATGTGTCATCCAGACTTCGGAACCCAACGAGAATGAAACAAGGATGATAACTGGTAGAATCATCTTTTGGCTGCTGTATGTCCAGTTGCAAATGCCTTTCTTCTGTATAACACCCTACAGATAAAGTTACTCGAGAATATAAGTAAACTACATTAAAAAACCTGAGATAGAACCAAAACTACGTAATCAATTTACTGTTTGCAGGCGTTTATATAACAGTTCTAGTTTATTTTTTGGTAACTCCCCCTACCAAAAAAAATATCATTGCTTCAATGTAATTTCATAAATATTTACAATAAGAAAATTAAAATCACGGTAAAAAATCATATACACTAACTTTATTGTAAATTTATGTTTCAAATGAAGGATTTGGTATAAAATTGGGCGTAGTAGTGGTAAACATTAGAGGCGATAAAATACATGCGTTTTCATGTCACATATCTAATAATCAGATTTTGGGTTATTAATAAATTGAGATTTGTGCATTTTGTGATAATAGTTTTTTGTCTTTGTTTCTGAATGTCACGCAAAGCCACACAAGGGCTAAATGCCTATAGCTGTCCTTAATTTTGAACTGATAGAATAGAGGGAATGAAGCTAGTTAACAGAACTCACCACGCTAACTATTGGGCTACTCTTGTCTGATTGAATAACTGGATTTATACTCTTACAGTGCATCCACAGCTACGGTCCAGCATGGCCAGATGGTTAAGGTGCTCGACTCGCACCCTGCGGGTTAAAATCCACATTCCACCAAACATGCTCGTTCTT